>NC_143039.1:79403614-79553614 GCF_057628025.1 Oncorhynchus mykiss
GTAGAAACAGAGGGAGGGATACAGGGAGGGGGAAAGGAGTGTAGAAACAGAGGGAGGGATACAGGGAGAAAGGAGTGTAGAAACAGAGGGAAGGATACAGGGAGGGGCAAGGAGTTTAGAAACAGGGTTCCAAGAGGTTTTCATCTCCTCTAGTCCTCTACCTCCATCATCTCAACCCATATCCTCTACCTCCATCACCTCATACCCATCTCCTCTACCTCCATCACCACATACCCATCACCTCTACCTCCATCACCTCATACCCATCTCCTCTACCTCCATCACCTCATACCCATCTCCTCTACCTCCATCACCTCATACCCATCTCCTCTACCTCCATCACCACATACCCATCTCCTCTACCTCCATCACCTCATACCCATCTCCTCTACCACCATCACCTCATACCCATCTCCTCTAGTCCTCTACCTCCATCACCTCATACCCATCTCCTCTACCTCCATCACCTCATACCCATCTCATCTACCTCCATCACCACATACCCATCTCCTCTGCCTCATCACATCATACCCATCTCCTCTAGTCCTCTACCTCCATCACCACATACCCATCTCCTCTACCTCCATCACCTCATACCCATCTCTACCTCCATCACCTCATACCCATCTCCTCTACCTCCATCACCTCATACCCATCTCCTCTACCTCCATCACCACATACCCATCACCTCTACCTCCATCACCTCATACCCATCTCCTTTACCTCCATCACCTCATACCCATCTCCTCTACCTCCATCACCTCATACCCATCTCCTCTACCTCCATCACCTCATACCCATCTCCTCTACCTCCATCATCTCATACCCATCTCCTCTACCTCCATCACCTCATACCCATCTCCTCTACCTCCATCACCACATACCCATCTCCTCTACCTCCATCACCTCATACCCATCTCCTCTACCACCATCACCTCATACCCATCTCCTCTAGTCCTCTACCTCCATCACCTCATACCCATCTCCTCTACCTCCATCACCTCATACCCATCTCATCTACCTCCATCACCACATACCCATCTCCTCTGCCTCCATCACATCATACCCATCTCCTCTAGTCCTCTACCTCCATCACCACATACCCATCTCCTCTACCTCCATCACCTCATACCCATCTCCTCTACCTCCATCACCTCATACCCATCTCCTCTACCTCCATCACCTCATACCCATCTCCTCTACCTCCATCACCACATACCCATCACCTCTACCTCCATCACCTCATACCCATCTCCTTTACCTCCATCACCTCATACCCATCTCCTCTAGTCCTCTACCTCCATCACCTCATACCCATCTCCTCTACCTCCATCACCTCATAACCATCTCCTCTACCTCCATCACCTCATACCCATCTCCTCTACCTCCATCACCACATACCCATCTCCTCTACCTCCATCACCTCATACCCATCTCCTCTACCTCCATCACCTCATACCCATCTCCTCTAGTCCTCTACCTCCATCACCTCATACCCATCTCCTCTACCTCATCACCTCATACCCATCTCCTCTACCTCCATCACCTCATACCCATCTCCTCTACCTCCATCACCTCATACCCTTCTCCTCTACCTCCATCACCTCTACCCATCACCTCTACCTCCATAACCACATACCCATCTCCTCTACCTCCATCATCTCATACCCACCTCCTCTAGTCCTCTACCTCCATCACCACATACCCATCTCCTCTAGTCCTCTACCTCCACCATCTCATACCCACCTCCTCTAGTCCTCTACCTCCATCACCTCATACCCATCTCCTCTAGTCCTCTACCTCCATCACCTCATACCCATCTCCTCTACCTCCATCACCTCATACCCATATCCTCTAGTCCTCTACCTCCATCACCTCATACCCATCTCCTCTACCTCCATCACCTCATACCCATCTCCTCTACCTCCATCACCTCATACCATCTTCTCTACCTCCATCACCTCATGCCCATCTCCTCTAGTCCTCTACCTCAACACCTCTACCCATCTCCTCTACCTCCATAACCACATACCCATCTCCTCTACCTCCATCATCTCATACCCATCTCTTCTAGTCCTCTACCTCCATCACCTCATACCCATCTCCTCTACCTCCATCACCACATACCCATCTCCTCTACATCTACCTCCATCACCTCATACCCATCTCCTCTACCTCCATCACCACATGCCCATCTCCTCCACCTCCATCACCACATGCCCATCTCCTCCACCTCCATCACCACATACCCAATTCCTCTACCTCCATCACATCATACCCATATCCTCTACCTCCATCACCACATACCCATCTCCTCTACCTCATCACCTCATACTCATCTCCTCTACCTCCATCACCACATACCCAATTCCTCTACCTCCATCACCACATTTTAATAATTGTCCTCTTCATTTTCATTTGAATTCTCCTCTCCTTCTTTAACTTCTCCTCCAACTCTTTTTCTCTCCATCCCACTGCCCTGGTTATGACCAGTCCTCCGTTCCCTTGAGACGATGCTGCCCTTTCCCCCCCTCATCAATATGCATGAGCCCCCCTGCCATGCTCCAGAGTCCCGGCTAATCAGCCGGTGTCACTTTGGATTTGGCCCCGCCTGTCGGACCTTCGACCCCGCCCTGTCTGTCAAAGGGCCTGGAGGGTTGGCTGGCTCACTGACCCTGTGTCACTTCCCCCTTCCTGTCTCAGTCTGTTGATATGTTTTAGCATGATGCTTACATATTGGTGGAGATATTATTATTTAAATAGATGATAATGTTGATGATGGTCAACAGAGGAATATCAATCCCTAACCTTCACAAAGATATAATGAATATTATGGCTAAAACTATGCCAAGTGACACATGCTGCAGACATGTGTATTTCAAATGGTATGTCATGAATATGTTGACAGTTCTCTACAAGTATTAGGTGAGAGAGATTCCAGTCGATCCCTTCTGGCTCTAGACATGAGGGGATGTCAGAGCAGCTATTTAGCCTGGCTTCAGGTAGCTGCACCACCCTGTTTGATCGTGTTGAATTGAGAAATCCACTGAGAGGGGGATTGATGTATTTGCATGCCAATCACGTTCACCCTTCTCTCCTCGTGGATGTAGTCTGGGCAGGGGAAATGTGACAATGTGTGTCGTTATCAGTGTAAAAAAAATTACAAATCAGGTTTAGTTTAAATGCTTCGGTAGGTAATTTACCTGGATTTTCACTGTAAAAAATCTGTGAATATCTAACTCTCTATTTCTTTGGTTGGCCCTCTCTTTCTCCCTCTCATCCCTCTCTCTCATCCCTCTCATCCCTCCATCTCACCCCTCTCTCTCTCTCTCTCTCATCCCTCTCTCTCATCCCTCTCTCTCATCCTGCCCTCTTATCCCACCCACTCATCCCTCCCTCTCATCCCTCCCTCTCATCCCTCTCTCTCATCCCCCTCTTTCACCCCTTTCTCTCATCCCTCTCTCACCCCTCACTCATCCCTCTCTCTCATCCTTCCCTCTCATCCCTCTCTCTCATCCCTCTCTTATCCCTCTCTCATCCCTCCCTCTCATCCCTCTCTCTCACCCCTCTCTCTCATCCCTCCCTCTCACCCCTCTCTCTCATCCCTCTGTCTCATCCCTCTCTCTCATCCTCCCCTCTCAGTGTCTCAGATGGGTGTGGCCCAGGGACATAACATGTGTCCAGACCCGGGGATCCCTGACCGAGGGAGAAGAAAAGGATCAGACTTCAGGTAAAGGAGAGGAGAGAATGAGGGGAGAGTACTGTACATGAACAGAGAAGAGACTGAGACTGAGGGGAGAGTACTGTACATGAACAGAGGAGAGACAGAGGCGAGAGTACTGTACATGAACAGAGGAGAGACTGAGACTGAGGGGAGAGTACTGTACATGAACAGAGGAGAGACTGAGACTGAGGGGAGAGTACTGTACATGAACAGAGAAGAGACTGAGACTGAGGGGAGAGTACTGTACATGAACAGAGGAGAGACTGAGGGGAGAGTACTGTACATGATCACAGGAGAGACAGAGGGGAGAGTACTGTACATGAACAGAGGAGAGACTGAGACTGAGGGGAGAGTACTGTACATGAACAGAGGAGAGACTGAGGGGAGAGTACTGTACATGATCACAGGAGAGACAGAGGGGAGAGTACTGTACATGATCAGAGGAGAGACTGAGGGGAGAGTACTGTAAATGAACAGAGGAGAGACTGAGGGGAGAGTACTGTACATGAACAGAGGAGAGACTGAGACTGAGGGGAGAGTACTGTACATGAACAGAGGAGAGACTGAGGGGAGAGTACTGTACATGATCACAGGAGAGACAGAGGGGAGAGTACTGTACATGATCAGAGGAGAGACTGAGGGGAGAGTACTGTAAATGAACAGAGGAGAGACTGAGGGGAGAGTACTGTACATGAACAGAGGAGAGACTGAGACTGAGGGGAGAGTACTGTACATGAACAGAGGAGAGACTGAGGCTGAGGGGAGAGTACTGTACATGAACAGAGGAGAGACTGAGGCTGAGGGGAGAGTACTGTACATGAACAGAGGAGAGACTGAGACTGAGGGGAGAGTACTGTACATGAACAGAGGAGAGACAGAGGGGGGAGTACTGTACATGAACAGAGGAGAGACTGAGGGGAGAGTACTGTACATGATCACAGGAGAGACAGAGGGGAGAGTACTGTACATGATCAGAGGAGAGACTGAGGGGAGAGTACTGTAAATGAACAGAGGAGAGACTGAGGGGAGAGTACTGTACATGAACAGAGGAGAGACTGAGACTGAGGGGAGAGTACTGTACATGAACAGAGGAGAGACTGAGGGGAGAGTACTGTAAATGAACAGAGGAGAGACTGAGGGGAGAGTACTGTACATGAACAGAGGAGAGACTGAGACTGAGGGGAGAGTACTGTACATGAACAGAGGAGAGACTGAGGGGAGAGTACTGTACATGAACAGAGGAGAGACTGAGACTGAGGGGAGAGTACTGTACATGAACAGAGGAGAGACCGAGACTGAGGGGAGAGTACTGTACATGAACAGAGGAGAGACTGAGGGGAGAGTACTGTACATGAACAGAGGAGAGACCGAGGCTGAGGGGAGCGTACTGTACATGAACAGAGGAGAGACGGAGGCTGAGGGGAGAGTACCGTACATGAACAGAGGAGAGACTGAGGGGAGAGTACTGTACATTAACAGAGGAGAGACTGAGACTGAGGGGAGAGTACTGTACATGAACAGAGGAGAGACTGAGGGGAGAGTACTGTACATTAACAGAGGAGAGACTGAGGCTGAGGGGAGAGTACTATACATGAACAGAGGAGAGACTGAGACTGAGGGGAGAGTACTGCACATGAACAGAGGAGAGACCGAGACTGAGGGGAGAGTACTGTACATGAACAGAGGAGAGACTGAGGAGAGAGTACTGTACATGAACAGAGGAGAGACTGAGACTGAGGGGAGAGTACTGTACATGAACAGAGGAGAGACTGAGGCTGAGGGGAGAGTACTGTACATGAAAAGAGGAGAGACTGAGGCTGAGGGGAGAGTACTGTACATGAACAGAGGAGAGACTGAGGCTGAGGGGAGAGTACTGTACATGAACAGAGGAGAGACTGAGACTGAGGGGAGAGTACTGTACATGAACAGAGGAGAGACTGAGGGGAGAGTACGGTACATAAACAGAGGAGAGACTGAGGGGAGAGTACCGTACATGAACAGAGGAGAGACTGAGGGGAGAGTACTGTACATGATCAGAGGAGAGACTGAGGGGAGAGTACTGTACATGAACAGAGGAGAGACTGAGGGGAGAGTACTGTACATGAACAGAGGAGAGACTGAGGGGAGAGTACTGTACATGAACAGAGGAGAGACTGAGACTGAGGGGAGAGTACTGTACATGAACAGAGGAGAGACTGAGGCTGAGGGGAGAGTACTGTACATTAACAGAGGAGATACTGAGGCTGAGGGGAGAGTACTGTACATGAACAGAGGAGAGACTGAGGGGAGAGTACTTTAAATGAACAGAGGAGAGACAGAGACTGAGGGGAGAGTACTGTACATGAACAGAGGAGAGACTGAGGCTGAGGGGAGAGTACTGTACATGAACAGAGGAGAGACTGAGGGGAGAGTACTGTACATGAACAGAGGAGAGACTGAGACTGAGGGGAGAGTACTGTACATGAACAGAGGAGAGACTGAGGGGAGAGTACTGTACATGAACAGAGGAGAGACTGAGACTGAGGGGAGAGTACTGTACATGAACAGAGGAGAGACTGAGGGGAGAGTACTGTACATGAACAGAGGAGAGACTGAGACTGAGGGGAGAGTACTGTACATGAACAGAGGAGAGACTGAGACTGAGGGGAGAGTACCGTACATGAACAGAGGAGAGACTGAGGCTGAGGGGAGAGTACTGTACATGAACAGAGGAGAGACTGAGACTGAGGGGAGAGTACTGTACATGAACAGAGGAGAGACTGAGACTGAGGGGAGAGTACTGTACATGAACAGAGGAGAGACTGAGACTGAGGGGAGAGTACTGTACATGAACAGAGGAGAGACTGAGGCTGAGGGGAGAGTACTGTACATGAACAGAGGAGAGACTGAGACTGAGGGGAGAGTACTGTACATGAACAGAGGAGAGACTGAGGCTGAGGGGAGAGTACTGTACATGAACAGAGGAGAGACTGAGACTGAGGGGAGAGTACTGTACATGAACAGAGGAGAGACAGAGACTGAGGGGAGAGTACTGTACATGAACAGAGGAGAGACTGAGACTGAGAGGAGAGTACCGTACATGAACAGAGGAGAGACTGAGACTGAGGGGAGAGTACCGTACATGAACAGAGGAAAGACTGAGGCTGAGGGGAGAGTACTGTACATGAACAGAGGAGAGACTGAGACTGAGGGGAGAACTGTACATGAACAGAGGAGAGACTGAGGGGAGAGTACTGTACATTAACAGAGGAGAGACTGAGGCTGAGGGGAGAGTACTGTACATGTTTTTTTTTTACAAGAATGTGACTCAGGAATACTAATGAATATTAAGGAATACTCGGAAATACTAAGGAATACTACGCAATAGTAGGGAATTCTCATGAATACTAAGGAATACTACGCAATAGTAGGGAATTCTGATGAATACTAAGGAATACTAAGGAATACTAAGGGATACCAAGGGATACTCAGGAATACCCAGGAATACACAGGAATACTAAGGAATATTGCGTGTCTCCAAGGGAACCCTATTCCCTATATAGCACACTTCATTACACTACACTACAGACATAGGGATAGGGCCCTGGTCTATAGTAGTGCACTATATAGGGCCCTGGTCTATAGTAGTACCAGTTTGGGACATACATGTGTCTCTCTGTATCAGTGACGTGTCTCCGGTTTGTCACTGCGTCTAATACCGACAAATGGGTACGATCCGTCCCCCCACAAAGCACCGCTCTGTGAGGTCACAACAGGAAGCGTTTTTGGAGGAGATGGGATTGAGGTTATTTAAAGACTTGTTAAACAGAGGACTGAAACCTGTACATGCAGACAACCCTTCAGGACGGTAGTTTTCCTTCCCAAGACGTTGGTTAGACCAGAGTTACAGTCCATCTCTATGTGTATAACCCTCTTTCTCTCTACCTCCCCCTACAGGCGGGGAACCACGGTGCACTTCTCCTGTGATGAGGGTTATGAGCTGCAGGGCTCTAAGAGCATCAGCTGTCTGAGAGTCACAGACAGCTACGTAGGCTGGAGCGACGACCGACCCATCTGCAGAGGTATGGGTGGGAGGAGGGGGTCTCTCTGGTCATGTGTGTATCTGTGTCCCTGTGTGTGGGTGTGTGTGTGTGTTTGTGTGTGTGTGTGTGTGTGTGTGTGTGTGTGTATGTGTGTGTGTGTGTGTGGGGGGGGGGGGTATTTGTTCATACTGTGTGTTTATCAGTTAGCATGAGCTGGACTTGACTCTCAACTATCTACACTGGCAATCCACTGCCCACAAGGCGAATAAACTTCCTCCCATCGTTTAGTGACAAGCAGACAGAATGGTCACGGCCTCTGTGTGTCGTCCACGGCCTCTGTGTCATCCATGGCCTCCATGTGTCGTCCACGGCCTTCGTGTCTCGTCCACGGCCTGTGTGTGTCGTCCACGGCCTGTGTGTGTCGTCCACGGCCTCCGTGTCTCGTCCACGGCCTGTGTGTGTCGTCCACGGCCTCTGTGTGTCGTCCTCGGCCTGTGTGTGTCGTCCACGGCCTCTGTGTGTCGTCCATGGCCTGTGTGTGTCGTCCATGGCCTGTGTGTGTCGTCCACGGCCTGTGTGTGTCGTCTAATCTACCCACAACCTGTGTGGCTTTGTGTTGCACCCTAACACACCCAAACAGGCTGATGTTCTATTGACAACAACTGTCTGAATGTATCAGAGTAAAGCAGACAGACAGAGTCCCGTCTCTATTAGATTAATGTATCAGAGTAAAGTAGACAGACAGAGTCCCGTCTCTATTAGATTAATGTATCAGAGTAAAGTAGAGAGACAGAGTCCCGTCTCTATTAGATTAATGTATCAGAGTAAAGTAGAGAGAGACAGAGTACCGTCTCTATCCCTCTACACTCAAACACTCACTCACACGCACACATACACACACACACACACATACACACACACACACACACACACACACACACACACACACACACACACACACACACACACACACACACACACACACACACACACACACATATACACACACACACCACACACACACAGGTGAGATATCTCCGAGGGGATTGAAGAAGAGAAGGGTTTCAACAGTGACTATGACCTTACCTTTGTGGTCCAGTTTTCTACAGTCCCTTTGGCACTCATTTCAGAACCATGTGGTGATTATTCAAATCTCTAGACACAAAACTCAAAACGGTCATCACTTGTAACACAGGCTGTCCAGTGTTGAAAACATTGCATATCTTTAAAGAAACCTTGCAAAACATCACTGCAGTGTTCCTCACCTGGCTTACTGTAAAAACAGTACTTCTATATTTCCATCAACCCTGTCTTGTGGATTTGGCCACAGGTTCTCATCCACATCACAATGGATGTTTTCATTAGCTAAACATCTTGGGAAGAATCTTCGGAATCCAGGCCTGACACTGGTCTGCCGTGATGTCATTGCATGTGTCATCCATGGCCTGGAGAAGGGTGGCTTGTTCGTGAGGGCGCCTATCATTTACCTTCCACCTACATGTGGAGAAAAATTCCTCAATCGGTTTAGGGAAAGGAGAGTATGGGGGTGAGTACAGGGTGGTAAATTGTGGATGGGTCTGAAACCATGCTTGCACCATTTGAGCATGGTGGAACCTGACATTATCCCACACAATGACATAGGTCACGCCATCAGCTCTACAGACCTGATTTAGCTCATCAAGGTTACAAGGAGAGCTGCATTATATGATCCAATATGAGGTCTGCGTCCCACCCACACCATCTTCTGATATAGCCGCACACATGGTGAGGTTGGCCCCACGTTGTCCAGGTATTTGGATGGTTGCCCCCTGGCCAATGAAATTCCGACCTCTCCTCCTTGTCTTGGCCAGGTTGAAGCCTGCCTCATCCAAAAAGAGGAATTTGTGATGGTTTTCATCAGTATCCAGCTCCATCACCCTCTAAAAATACATTTTGGAAAGAGAATTACGGATTACAATGTGATCTAGAATTTGTGGGGGGGGGGGTTTCACAACAGGCATCTTGAAACTGAACATACCTGATCATACTCAGTCCTCAGTTACTTCACTCTGTCTGCATTTCTTTCAAAAGGCACACAGTATATCTGTTTTAGAGACACCTGGTGCCTTTTCAGCACGCGTGAAATACTCAGAAAACGTATGGCTTCCACATTGTTGAACATGTCATCATTGTCCAAGATGTGCTGCCGAATATTTGTCAGGCGAATATAATTTCTGGCCCGAACCAAATTGACCACAGCCCGCTCTTATTGGTCAATCAGAATGTTCCCTCTGCCTCCCTTATTTGCCCTAGTCTCAATTCTGCTGGGAAAATTACAGTAAGATCACATTTAGTCACATCACCTACTCTGTGGTACACATTGGCATGCAGTATACAGTCATTTGACAGTTGAGAGTAGCCAAATGTTTAGTGTATGCTGAAGACTTACCGGTTTTCATTGTGGAAAGTTCTGATGATTGAAGCCACGGTTGATCTTCTGAGGTTTGGTTGAATCATTGCAGCTTCCTCAATCATTGTCATGATTTACAACATGGTCTAAAACTATTGCTCGGATTTCATTGGAAACTCTTTGCTGTTGCTGCCGTTGTCTTGGTCCGTGGCCTTATCCTCTACCATGTTCCCCCCACAGCTCTACAACGAGGCCCACGACCACCTGTCAGAAGGGATGCTTGGTCCGTGGCCTAGTCCTCTACCACGTTCCCCCCACAGCTCTACAACGAGGCCCACGGCCACCTTTCAGAAGGGGTGCTTGGTCCGTGGCCTTGTCCTCTACCACGTTCCCCCCACAGCTCTCCAATGAGGCCCACGACCACCTCTCAGAAGGGGTGCTTGGTCCGTGGCCTTGTCCTTTACCACGTTCCCCCCACAGCTCTCCAACGACCACCTCTCAGAAGGGGTGCTTGGTCCGTGGCCTTGTCCTCTACCACGTTCCCCCCACAGCTCTCCAATGAGGCCCACGACCACCTCTCAGAAGGGGTGCTTGGTCCGTGGCCTTGTCCTCTACCACGTTCCCTCCACAGCTCTCCAACGACCACCTCTCAGAAGGGGTGCTTGGTCCGTGGCCTTGTCCTCTACCACATTCCCCCCACAGCTCTCCAATGAGGCCCACGACCACCTCTCAGAAGGGGTGCTTGGTCCGTGGCCTTGTCCTCTACCACGTTCCCCCCACAGCTCTCCAACGAGGCCCACGACCACCTCTCAGAAGGGGTGCTTGGTCCGTGGCCTTGTCCTCTACCACGTTCCCCCCACACCTCTCCAACTAGGTCCACGACCACCTCTCAGAAGGGGTGCTTGGTCCGTGGCCTTGTCCTCTACCACGTTCCCCCCACAGCTCTCCAACGAGGCCCACGACCACCTCTCAGAAGGGGTGCTTGGTCCGTGGCCTTGTCCTCTACCACGTTCCCCCCACACCTCTCCAACTAGGTCCACGACCACCTCTCAGAAGGGGTGCTTGGTCCGTGGCCATGTCCTCTACCACGTTCCCCCCACACCTCTCCAACTAGGTCCACGACCACCTCTCAGAAGGGGTGCTTGGTCCATGGCCTTGTCCTCTACCACGTTCCCCCCACACCTCTCCAACAAGGCCCACGACCAGCTCTCAGAAGGGGTGCTTGGTCCGTGGCCTTGTCCTCTACCACGTTCCCCCCACACCTCTCCAACAAGGCCCATGACCACCTCTCAGAAGGGGTTCTTGGTCCGTGGCCTTGTCCTCTACCACGTTCCCCCCACAGCTCTCCAACGAGGCCCATGACCACCTCTCAGAAGGGGTGCTTGGTCCGTGGCCTTGTCCTCTACCACGTCCCCCTACACCTCTCAAACGAGGCCCACGACCACCTCTCAGAAGGGGTGCTTGGTCCGTGGCCTTGTCCTCTACCACGTTCCCCCCACAGCTCTACAACGAGGCCCACGGCCACCTTTCAGAAGGGGTGCTTGGTCCGTGGCCTTGTCCTCTACCACGTTCCCCCCACAGCTCTCCAATGAGGCCCACGACCACCTCTCAGAAGGGGTGCTTGGTCCGTGGCCTTGTCCTCTACCACGTTCCCCCCACAGCTCTCCAACGACCACCTCTCAGAAGGGGTGCTTGGTCCGTGGCCTTGTCCTCTACCACATTCCCCCCACAGCTCTCCAATGAGGCCCACGACCACCTCTCAGAAGGGGTGCTTGGTCCGTGGCCTTGTCCTCTACCACGTTCCCCCCACAGCTCTCCAACGACCACCTCTCAGAAGGGGTGCTTGGTCCGTGGCCTTGTCCTCTACCACATTCCCCACACAGCTCTCCAATGAGGCCCACGACCACCTCTCAGAAGGGGTGCTTGGTCCGTGGCCTTGTCCTCTACCACGTTCCCCCCACAGCTCTCCAACGAGGGCCACGACCACCTCTCAGAAGGGGTGCTTGGTCCGTGGCCTTGTCCTCTACCACGTTCCCCCCACACCTCTCCAACTAGGTCCACAACCACCTCTCAGAAGGGGTGCTTGGTCCGTGGCCTTGTCCTCTACCACGTTCCCCCCACACCTCTCCAACAAGGCCCACGACCAGCTCTCAGAAGGGGTGCGTGGTCCGTGGCCTTGTCCTCTACCACGTTCCCCCCACAGCTCTCCAACGAGGCCCAAGACCACCTCTCAGAAGGGGTGCTTGGTCCGTGGCCTTGTCCTCTACCACATTCCCCCCACACCTCTCCAACTAGGTCCACAACCACCTCTCAGAAGGGGTGCTTGGTCCGTGGCCATGTCCTCTACCACATTCCCCCTACACCTCTCCAACTAGGTCCACGACCACCTCTCAGAAGGGGTGCTTGGTCCGTGGCCTTGTCCTCTACCACGTTCCCCCCACACCTCTCCAACTAGGTCCACAACCACCTCTCAGAAGGGGTGCTTGGTCCGTGGCCTTGTCCTCTACCACGTTCCCCCCACACCTCTCCAACAAGGCCCACGACCAGCTCTCAGAAGGGGTGCTTGGTCCGTGGCCTTGTCCTCTACCACGTTCACCCCACAGCTCTCCAACGAGGCCCATGACCACCTCTCAGAATGGGTGCTTGGTCCGTGGCCTTGTCCTCTACCACGTTCCCCGACACCTCTCAAACGAGGACCACGACCACCTCTCAGAAGGGGTGCTCGTCCCCTGCCGTTCCTTTGACCACCAAGTCTTCCTCGTCTTCTTCCTCCTCCCACTGCTTGACCTCTATTTTGACCTGGATCACCTGCCGGCTCCATGTTATCACTATGCTGCTGTAGGTGGATACCACTCAGTTCACTATACAGCTCCATGATATCACTATGCTGCTGTAGGTGGATACCACTCAGTTCACTATACAGCTCCATGATATCACTATGTTGTTGTAGGTGGATACCACTCAGTTCACTATACAGCTCCATGATATCACTATGCTGCTGTAGGTGGATACCACTCAGTTCACTATACAGCTCCATGATATCACGATGTTGTTGTAGGTGGATACCACTCAGTTCACTATACAGCTCCATGATATCACTATGCTGCTGTAGGTGGATACCACTCAGTTCACTATACAGCTCCATGATATCACTATGTTGTTGTAGGTGGATACCACTCAGTTCACTATACAGCTCCATGATATCACTATGTTGTTGTAGGTGGATACCACTCAGTTCACTATACAGCTCCATGATATCACTATGTTGTTGTAGGTGGATACCACTCAGTTCACTATGCAGCTCCATGATATCACTATGCTGCTGTAGGTGGATACCACTCAGTTCACTATACAGCTCCATGATATCACTATGTTGTTGTAGGTGGATACCACTCAGTTCACTACACAGCTCCATGATATCACTATGTTGTTGTAGGTGGATACCACTCAGTTCACTATACAGCTCCATGATATCACTATGTTGTTGTAGGTGGATACCACTCAGTTCACTATACAGCTCCATGATATCACTATGCTGCTGTAGGTGGATACCACTCAGTTCACTATACAGCTCCATGATATCACTATGTTGTTGTAGGTGGATACCACTCAGTTCACTATACAGCTCCATGATATCACTATGTTGTTGTAGGTGGATACCACTCAGTTCACTATACAGCTCCATGATATCACTATGTTGTTGTAGGTGGATACCACTCAGTTCACTATACAGCTCCATGATATCACTATGCCGCTGTAGGTGGATACCACTCAGTTCACTATACAGCTCCATGATATCACTATGCTGTTGTAGGTGGATACCACTCAGTTCACTATACAGCTCCATGATATCACTATGTTGTTGTAGGTGGATACCACTCAGTTCACTATACAGCTCCATGATATCACTATGTTGTTGTAGGTGGATACCACTCAGTTCACTATACAGCTCCATGATATCACTATGCTGTTGTAGGTGGATACCACTCAGTTCACTATACAGCTCCATGATATCACTATGCTGCTGTAGGTGGATAACACTCAGTTCACTATATACCCGTACCACAATATGAAATCAATCATCAGTAAAGAGTTGGCAGTTTTGGAAATGCAATTACATACCTACACTCAACATCCACTTTATTAGGTACACCTGCGTGTTAACGCAAATAGTCTGCTCCTTTGTGCAGCAAATCATGTGGCTGCCTGCAATTCAATATATAGAGTAGAGAGCTTTAGTTGTCATTCGACCAAACATTAGAACGGGCAAGATGAGTAATCTAAGCAACTTTGACCGTGGTATGATTGTTGATGCCACACATGGTGGTTCCAGCATCTCAGAAACAGCTGCCTTCCTGGGATTTTTTAAGCACTACAGTCTCTAGAGTTTACAGAGAATGGTGCGATAAACAAAACACATGTGGTTCTGTGGTCAAAAACACCTTGTTAATTACAGAGGTCAGAGGAGAATGTCCAGTCTCATTCAAGCTAACAGAAAGGCCTCAAATGCTCTAAAAACAGCCATTTAAAACAGTGATGTGCAGAAGGGCATCTCTTAATTAACGTCCAACACCGTGAATAATTCAGGCTGTTGTGGAGGCAAAAGGGGGTCCTACCCAGTACTAGAGAGGTGTACCTAATAAAGTGGCCGTTGAGTGTACAGTAATGTCAAATCTGAAAACATGGTCTGGAACAGTGGTACATGGGACCATAGAAACAGTGTCTGATGAAGAATGATGATGAAATATTACATCCATAGATAATGTAGTCCAATTGGTTCATGTTCCACGGTAATTGGTGTCAATGGATCTCGTTATCCTGAAACATTCATGATCTAAACATTGTTTGTCGGTTTCCATAAAATTATTTCCATCACAACTATGAAAATAACACATATGCAATCATGTATTAACCAAAGAAGTGTTAAACAAATCAAAATATATGTAATATTTTAGATTCTTCCAGGAATGGAGCCAACAAGTGCCACCCTTTGCCTTGATGACAGCTTTTCACACTCTTGGCATTCTTTCAACGAGATTCATGAGGAATGCTTTTCCTCCAGTCTTGAAGGAGTTCCCACATATGCTGAGCACTTGTTGGCTGCTTTTTCTTCACTCTGCAGTCCAACTCATCCCAAACCATCTGAATTGGGTTGTGGTCCGGTGATTGTTGAGGCCAGGTCATCTGATGCAGCACTCCATCACTCTCCTTCTTGGTCAAATAGTCCTTACACAGCTTGGAGGTGTGTTGGGTCACTGTCCTGTTGAAAAATACATGATAGTCCCACTAAGTGCAAACCAGATGGGATGGAGTGTCGCTTCAGAATGCTGTGGTACCCAGGCTGGTTATGTCACGCCTGCTCCCGCTCTTCCCCCCTGGCGCTCGAGGGCATTACACACACCTGCCTTCCCCCGTCACGCGCATCAGCAATCATTGGACTCACCTGGACTCAATCACCTCTGTCATTACTTCCCCTATATACAGTGCCTTGCGAAAGTATTCGGCCCCCTTGAACTTTGCGACCTTTTGCCACATTTCAGGCTTCAAACATAAAGACATAAAACTGTATTTTTTTGTGAAGAATCAACAACAAGTGGGACACAATCATGAAGTGGAACGACATTTATTGGATATTTCAAACTTTTTTAACAAATCAAAAACTGAAAAATTGGGCGTGCAAAATTATTCAGCCCCTTTCCTTTCAGTGCAGAAAACTCTCTCCAGAAGTTCAGTGAGGATCTCTGAATGATCCAATGTTGACCTAAATGACTAATGATGATAAATACAATCCACCTGTGTGTAATCAAGTCTCCGTATAAATGCACCTGCACTGTGATAGTCTCAGAGGTCCGTTAAAAGCGCAGAGCGCATCATGAAGAACAAGGAACACACCAGGCAGGTCCGAGATACTGTTGTGAAGAAGTTTAAAGCCGGATTTGAATACAAAAAGATTTCCCAAGCTTTAAACATCCCAAGGAGCACTGTGCAAGCGATAATATTGAAATGGAAGGAGTATCAGACCACTGCAAATCTACCAAGACCTGGCCGTCCCTCTAAACTTTCAGCTCATACAAGGAGAAGAATGATCAGAGATGCAACCAAGAGGCCCATGATCACTCTGGATGAACTGCAGAGATCTACAGCTGAGGTGGGAGACTCTGTCCATAGGACAACAATCAGTCGTATATTGCACAAATCTGGCTTTTATGGAAGAGTGGCAAGAAGAAAGCCATTTCTTAAAGATATCCATAAAAAGTGTCGTTTAAAGTTTGCCACAAGCCACCTGGGAGACACACCAAACATGAGGAAGAAGGTGCTCTGGTCAGATGAAACCAAAATTGAACTTTTTGGCAACAATGCAAAACCTTATGTTTGGCGTAAAAGCAACACAGCTGAACACACCATCCCCACTGTCAAACATGGTGGTGGCAGCATCATGGTTTGGGCCTGCTTTTCTTCAGCAGGGACAGGGAAGATGGTTAAAATTAATGGGAAGATGGATGGAGCCAAATACAGGACCATTCTGGAAGAAAACCTGATGGAGTCTGCAAAAGACCTGAGACTGGGACGGAGATTTGTCTTCCAACAAGACAATGATCCAAAAAATAAAGCAAAATCTACAATGGAATGGTTCAAAAATAAACATATCCAGGTGTTAGAATGGCCAAGTCAAAGTCCAGACCTGAATCCAATCGAGAATCTGTGGAAAGAACTGAAAACTGCTGTTCACAAATGCTCTCCATCCAACCTCACTGAGCTCGAGCTGTTTTGCAAGGAGGAATGGGAAAAAATTTCAGTCTCTCGATGTGCAAAACTGATAGAGACATACCCCAAGCGACTTACAGCTGTAATCGCAGCAAAAGGTGGCGCTACAAAGTATTAACTTAAGGGGGCTGAATAATTTTGCACGCCCAATTTTTCAGTTTTTGATTTGTTAAAAAAGTTTGAAATATCCAATAAATGTTGTTCCACTTCACGATTGTGTCCCACTTGTTGTTGATTCTTCACAAAAAAATACAGTTTTATATCTTTATGTTTGAAGCCTGAAATGTGGCAAAAGGTCACAAAGTTCAAGGGGGCCGAATACTTTCGCAAGGCACTGTATGTCAGTTCCCTGCTCTGCTTCAGCATCGATTGTCGTCTGTCTTTGTGTGCCGACGTTGTTCATGTTTCATGTCTGTCTAAATGTTGAGTCCCTGTACCTACTTCTCATCTCCGGTGTCAGTCCTTACAGGTTAAATGTGCTTTGAATTATAAATAAATCACAGACAGTGTCACAAGCAAAGCACCCCCACACCATCACACCTCCTCCATGATTGACGGTGGGAGCTACACAGAAGTTCAGCTGATGCATATCTTCCTTCTTCAGCGAAGAAGAGAGAAAGAGAGAGAATTAGAGAGAGCATGCATAAATAGACACAGGACACTGGATAAGACAGGAGAAATACTCCAGATATAACAGACTGACCCCAGCCCCCCGACACACAAACTACTGCAGCATAAATACTGGAGGCTGAGACAGGAGGGGTCGGGAGACACTGTGGCCCTGTCCGACAATACCCCCGGACAGGGCCAAACAGGCAGGATATAACCCCACACACTTTGCCAAAGCACAGCCCCCACGCCACTAGAGCGATATCTTTAACCCCCGACTTACCATCCTGAGACAAGGGCAAAAAAGCATTCATTACCCTCGGCTCACTTTTCACTATCCCCAAATGCAACTACTGTCATTCTAAGAGAGCGAATACTTTGCAGAGATCATCCATTCACCTACTCTGCGTCAGACATGGCGGTTGAAACCAAAAAAATCTCAAATTTGGACTCATCACAACAAAGGACAGATTTCCACGGGCCTAATGTCCATTGCACGTGTTTCTTGGCCCAAGGGGTATCTTTGGACACAATTTGACCATGAATGCCTGATTCACACAGTCTCCTCTGTTCTCTAGTTTTATATCTCTAGTAATATACAGTGGCGAGAAAAAGTATTTTATTTCTGCATAGATCTGTCATGAAATATAATCTGATCTTCATCTAAGTCACAGCAATAGACAAACACAGTCAGCTTAAACTAAATACACACAAACAATTATAATTGTTCATGTCTTTATTGAACACACCATGTAAACATTCACAGTGCAGGGTGGGAAAAGTATGTGAACTTTTGGATTTAATAACTGGTTGACCCTCCTTTGGCAGCAATAACCTCAACCAAACGTTTTCTGTAGTTGCTGATCAGACCTGCACAATGGTCAGGAGGAATTTTGGACCATTCATCTTTACAAAACTGTTTCTGTTCAACTATGTAATTGGGATGTCTGGTGTGAACTGCTCTCTCGAGGTCATGCCACAGCATCTCCATCAGGTTGAGGTCGGGACTCTACATCTCAATCGGGTTGAGGTCAGGACTCTGACTGGGCCGCACCAGAAGGTGTATTTTCTTCTGTTGAAGCCATTCTGTTGTTGATTTACTTCTGTGTTTTGGTTCGTTGTCATGTTGCATCACCCAACTTCTGTTGAACTTCAATTGGCGGACAGATAACCTTACATTCTCCTGCAAAACGTCTTGTTAAACTTGGGAATTAATTTTTTCGTCAATGATAGCAAGCTGTCCCAGCCCTGAGACAGCAAAGCAGCCCCAAACCATAATGCTCCATCAACCATACTTTACAGTGGGGAGGTTTTGATGTTGTTGTTCTGTGCCTTTATTTTCTCCACACATAGTGTTATGTGCTCCTTCCAAACAACTCAACTGTAGTTTCATCGGTTGACAGAATATTTTGGAACATCCATGAGCTCTTTTGCGAACTTCAGATCTGCAGCAATGTTTTTTTTTTGGACAGCAGTGGCTTCGTCCGTGGGGTCCTCCCATGAACACCATTCTTGTTTATTGTTTTACATACATGTCTCTATGTCTACAGTCCTCTAATTACATGTCTCTATGTCTACAGTCCTCTAATTACATGTCTCTATGTCTACAGTCCTCTAATTACATGTCTCTATGTCTACAGTCCTCTAATTACATGTCTCTATGTCTACAGTCCTCTAATTACATGTCTCTATGTCAACAGTCCTCTAATTACATGTCTCTATGTCAACAGTCCTCTAATTACATGTCTCTATGTCAACAGTCCTCTAATTACACATCTCTATGTCAACAGTCTTCTAATTACATGTCTCTATGTCTACAGTCCTCTAATTACATGTCTCTCCATCTACAGTCCTCTAATTACATGTCTCTATGTCTACAGTCCTCTAATTACATGTCTCTATGTCTACAGTCCTCTAATTACATGTCTCTATGTCTACAGTCCTCTAATTACATGTCTCTATGTCTACAGTCCTCTAATTACATGTCTCTATGTCTACAGTCCTCTAATTACATGTCTCTATGTCTACAGTCCTCTAATTACATGTCTCTCCATCTACAGTCCTCTAATTACATGTCTCTATGTCTACAGTCCTCTAATTACATGTCTCTATGTCTACAGTCCTCTAGTGTATTACGATTCTAACAACAGCAGCAGTGTGTTATATAGACCTATTTAGAGAACTATTTTTAACATGTTTTCAAAACAAAATACGCTGGACAAGGTGGGATCTTTTTTGTGTCTGGAAAATTAATTATGCGAGAAATGGCGATTGAAAAACCTTCATAAATAAATATGAATGAAATGAAATGATGAAATTGAAGTAAAATACTTGGAGTCACTTGATATTGTCCTTTTCCACTACGACTCAGGCAGTTTCTTAGCCTGTAGATGATGAACTTCACAGGGTCGCGATCTTGATGCTCCTTTCCAATAAAACTCCGGTGACATTGTTATTGCCGCTTGGCTGCTGTTTTACACACCTGTTGTTCTACCTATTGGTTAGAGTCTGTAAGCATGCATCCAAATAATCTTGGATTTGATTTGTTTGACAAATAAAAAATAATCTTGCTCTTTTGAATATAAAAATCTCATCATATAGTATCTGTATCTGCAAATGCACTCTGCCAGCTGTTGGCTAGAGTGCATTTGCCAACAGCAGAGTGGGCACATTCGCTATATAACTCAAATGTTTGTGACAAATCGTAGAGTTGAAAATGCAATGGAAAGCCATTTAAATTGAGTTATTATTTTTTTTATTACATGGGAGTTTAACTGCTGAAGTGATTTTTTTATGCGCTCTACATCATCACACACATATGTTTAACCCCAACAAGTCAATTTAATGAAAACACATGTTGGAAAAAATACCCATAGTGTTCATATATTGTTCATAGGCGGATTTGCGAATATTTGCATGAAATTCTGATGCCAATTGGAAGGAAACCAGCTTCTGGTGAACTATAAGGAATCATTATTTGTCTTGTTTCATCAATTTAACACCATTAATTGCTGGGTCATTACTCACTACTATGACATACTAAACGTCCCAGTAATTGCAAATTGCTGCAAGGGGGGAAACTCCGAAAGAGTTGGGTCGAGTAATTAAGCCAAACAATGTTGCTCAGATAAGTGTTCATAAATCATGATGTCACACGGGTACATAAAAACACAAAAAACTCACACGCGGCGCTGTCCTTGACTTAGAGAAGGAGAGGTGAAGGAAATACACCTACTGGTAAGTTTTGCTTCCATCCCTCTGTGCCACCCACAAAGCATTGTTATCCAAAAAAGCCCATAACGGAAACAACCACTTCTAGGTCTCGGAATGTGGATTGTTAAATGCTAACTACACTCTTAGATGTTGTTTTCCCCATACTGTAGGAAAAAAATGAACCCTTTTTGGTACAAGGGATAACTCATTGTGGGTTCCATGCAGACTCACTCTGTGGAAATGATTCTAACTGGAACTTAAAGGGTTCTACCTGGAACCAAAAAGGGTTCTACAAAGGATATTCTTATGGGAACAGACAAAGATCCCTTTTAGGGTCTAGATAGAAGAAAAAGTGCTAAATGTGTAGCTAGTTGGCTTGCAAAGTTACGGTGACCTTCCTAAAATTCACAGGTTTTCCAGAAATTTCCAGAACCAGAAGGGAATAAACAGGGAACCCAGAATCCTCAAATTTCTTAAAAATGTCTTAATGTTTGGTCGACATACTCAAATTATCAATGATGACCCAAGATGGCCCATCTACTGCCCGCTAATCATTAGCTGTCTTATTGGTTGCCATCTGAATAGGTCCATTTGACAATTTCTTGGGTCACTATAACCATATTTATTTTGTCAATTGGATTGGTCCCCTCTACCACACGGAACCCCACTAATCTACCGACGGAAATGCACGAGGTGGCTAATAACAGACCTCCATCCTCTACTAGCTTGCTACCGATGGCCTGGCTAGCTGTCTGAATCGCCATCACCCCAACCAACCTCACTACTCACTGGACCCTTTTGATCCCTCTACTAAGCATGCCTCTCCTTAATGTCAATATGCCTTGTCCATTGCAGTTCAGATTAGTGTTTATTGGCTTATTTCACTGCAGAGCCTCTAGCCCTGCTCATTATACCTTCTCCAACCTTTCAGTTCCACCACCCACACATGCGATGGCATCACCTGGTTTCAATGATGTTTCTAGAGACAATATCTCTCTCTTCATCACTCAATACCTAGGTTTACCTCCACTGTATTCACATCCTACCATACCTTTGTCTGTACATTATATCTTGAAGCTATTTTATCGCCCCCCAGAAAACTGCTCCTTTTACTCTCTGTTCAAGACTTCCTAGGCGACCAATTCTCATAGCTTTTAGCCATACCCTACTCCACCTCTATTTCTCTGGTGATGTAGTTAATCCAGGCCCTGTAGCCCCTAGTTCCACTCCTATTCCCCAGGCGCTCTCTTTTTATTGACTTCTGTAATCGTAATAACCTTGGTTTCATGCATGTTAACATTAGAAGCCTCCTCCCTAAGTTTGTTTTATTCACTGCTTTAGCACAATCTGCCAACCCAGATGTTCTAGCCGTGTCTGAATCCTGGCTTAGGAAGATCACCAAAAAACTCTGAAATCTCCATCCCTAATTACAACATTTTCAGACAAGATAGAACGACCAAAGGGGGCGGTTTTGCAATCTACTGCAGAGATAGCCTGCAGAGTTCTGTCCTACTATCCAGGTCTGTACCCAAACAATTTGAACTTCGACTTTTAAAAATCCACCTCTCTAAAAACAATTCTCTCACTGTTGCCACCTGCTATAGACCACCCTCTGCCCCCAGCTGTGCTCTGGACATCATATGTGAACTGATTGCCCCCCATCTATCTTCAGAGCTCGTGCTTCTAGGTGACCTAAACTGGGACATGTCCCCCCTAAACTGGGACATGCTTAACACCCCAGCCATCCTACAATCTAAGCTTGATGCCCTCAATATCACACAAATGATCAATTAACCTACCAGGTACCACCCCAAAGCTGTAAACACGAGCACCCTCATAGATATCATCCTAACCAACTTGCCCTCTAAATACACATCTGCTGTTTTCAACCAATATCTCAGCGATCACTGCCTCATTGCCTGCATCTGTAATGGGTCAGCGGACCTCCACTCATCACTGTCAAACGCTCCCTGAAAACCTTCAGCGAGCAGGCCTTTCTAATCGACCTGGCCGGGGTATCCTGGAAGGATATTGACCTCACCCCGTCAGTAGAGGATGCCTGATTATTTTTTTTGAAATGCCTTCTTCACCATCTTAAATAAGCATGCCCCATTCAAGAAATGTAAAACCAGGAACAGATATAGCCCTTGGTTCTCTCCAGACCTGACTGGCCTTAACCAACACAAAAACATCCTATGGCGTTCTGGATTAGCAACGAACAGCCCCTGTGATATGCAACTTTTCAGGGAAGCTAGGAACCAATATACACAGGCAGTTAGAAAAGCCAAGGCTAGCTTTTTCAAGCAGAAATGTGCTTCCTGCAACACAAACACAAAAAAGTTCTGGGACACTGTAAAGTCCATGGAGAATAAGAGCACCTCCTCCCAGCTGCGCACTGCACTGAGGATAGGAAACTCTGTCACCACTGATAAATCCACTATATTTGAGAATTTCAATAATACATTTTCTATGGCTGGCCATGCTTTCCACCTGGCTACCTGTACCCCGGTCAACAGCCCTGCACCCCCCACAGCAACTCACCCAAGCCTTCCCCATTTCTCCTTCGCCCAAATCCAGTCAACTGATGTTCCGAAAGAGCTGAGAAATCTGCAAATCAGCCGGGCTAGACAATCTGTACCCTTTCTTTCTAAAACTATCTGATGAAATTGTTGCAACCCCTATTACTATCCTGTTCAACCTCTCTTTCGTGTCGTTTGAGATTCCGAAAGATTGGGAAGCTGCCGCGGTCATCCCCCTATTCAAAGGGGGGCACACTCTTGATGTCTGATAGAGTTCAGTGTGTCAAATCAGAGGGCCGGTTGTCAGAATATCAGTTCTGTAATACTCACAGACAATATTGTGACAGTTTTGGAAACATTAGAGTGTTTTCTATCCTAATCTGTCAATTATATGCATATTCTAGCATCTGGTCCTGAGAAATAGGCGGTTTACTTTGGGAACGTTATTTTTTACAAGAGGTTAAAAGGGTTTTACCAGGTATTGTTCATCCTGATCAGATTTTTTTTTACGATACGTTTGATACAATATAAGACAACTACTAGAAATAATACAATAAATAAATAAAATAAATAAAAACAATAACATGAAACATCTAAGACACCAGACCTCGTATTCATAACGGCCTTTGACGAAGTAAGACTGGATTTTATATATAAATGCCTGTATTTATTTTGTATTTCGCTGAGTCTCTTATTCATTTGGTAAAAGTTACATATAGCAACTCCAGGTGTAAAATAGTAAATAGTGGCTACTTATCAAAAAGTTTTAAACCGTCAAGAGGAGTTAAACAAGGGTGTCCACTGTCACCATATATATTTGTTATCGCCATCGAAATGCTAGCCATTAAAATCAGATCAAATAACAACATTAGACTATTAGAAATCCAAGGCTTAAAAACAAAGGTGTGCTGATGACTCATGTTTTATATTACGTCCCCAAGCTAGAACCTTATAACCTTATAACCTTAGAACATCAGAACCTTAGAAACTTGGAACCTTGGAACCATAGAACCTTAGAACCAATGTCTCTGAAGATCTAGATAACTTTTCTGGCCTCTCTGACCTAAAACAATATGATATATTGGATATTTAAAAAAAAACTTTTACATTACACTACAGTTTTAAAATGGGCTGACGGTGAAGTAGACAACCCTTGGGATTCATATCATAAAACATGAAAATGAGCTCTCCACAATACATTTCAAAAGAGAACTAGAAAAAATAGACAAGTTTGTGATTAACTCCTTAGTCATATCTCAGTTTACTCAATTGCTTAAGGCGCTGCCTACTCCTGATTATTAATTTTACAAAATAATTTAAGCCAAAAATATGTTTCTTTATCTGGGATGCTAAACCAGACGAGATAAAGCGTGCCTATCTATATAATGAATATGAACTGGGAGGGATGATTACATATACAGTAATAGCATTAAACCTCTCTCTAAAAGCTTCACTTACAAAAGGTTTAGTTGAACCAAAAATCATTCTCAAGTAGATTACTAAGAAAATCTCAATTAATTGAAAATTAAACCTTGTTCAAAGTATCTCTCTTTTTCAAACAAGCATTGCAGAGCTGGTTAAAATGTCAATTTCATACCCCTGAAAATATACAACACCAAATACAACAAATATTATGGCTGAACTTAAATGTGCTGATTGACAAAATACCTGTATCTATGGTTAACATGTGTTGAAAATAGTATTTTGTTTTATTATTACATTGTAAATTGGAATGGTAGAGTTGTGCCATTTCATGAAGCTATCGGAAAGGTATGGGAACGTCTGCTCAGTCCAAGATTACAACCAATTGATTACAGTATTACCCCAAAACAATGGAGAAGGCAGCTGTGCCATACAGCGGGAGGAGGTAGAGAACTGGTGTGTCTGCCCAATATAAAGGAACACAACTGGTGGAGGAACAAAAATAGCATAAATAGGAAAGTATATCAGTTTAATTTGAGGACCAGGATGTTGACAGCTGTGCCATTCAGATCGCAGTAGTAGTTGGGAAGAGATTGATAATGATTTTTGATGTACTGCTTCTAAGGTGCATGAGTTGAAATATAAAATAATGCAAAAATTCAACACTTTGTGGTTTTCAGCTAAAGTTATTTTACCGAATTCTTTCCAGCAACAAAACGTTGAATATTTGGAGCACACAACCATCACAGCTCTGCAGATTTTGTTGTTGTGAGGATACAGAATCAGTAGACCATTGGTTCTGGTATTGCCCTCAGGTAGCCTGCTTCTGGTCTCAAGTTCTAACGAGGTGACAACCAATCGGTGCGCCCCGCGTGCTAGCCGGCTAACGTGCTAACGTCCAGCCTCAAACTTTAAATGGAAAAAACAAAGCCTGTAACACTGACTCATACTGCATCACAGCAAAGCCTGTAACACTGACTCATACTGCATCACAGCGAAGCCTGTAACACTGACTCATACTGCATCACAGCGAAGTCTGTAACACTGACTCATACTGCATCACAGCGAAGTCTGTAACACTGACTCATACTGCATCACAGCGAAGTCTGTCGTTGAGTTAGAGAGGTGAACTGAACTACTGATCTCAGGTTTCATGTTGCTGTTGGTGGAACAAGAGGGGAGCGATCGCTACATTGCAGTAGTGACCCAGTCGGATTCAGCTTTGAGCTAGTCAGTTATCAGGTGTATCTTCAGGGAGTTTAATTCTCATTATCTACAATGTCTTCTGGGATGTTAATTCCCAGTATCTGAGTATCTGGTGTGTCTCTGGGAGGTTAATTCCCAGTATCTGAGTATCTGGTGTGTCTCTGGGAGGTTAATTCCCAGTATCTGAGTATCTGGTGTGTCTCTGGGAGGTTAATTCCCAGTATCTGAGTATCTGGTGTGTCTCTGGGAGGTTAATTCCCAGTATCTGAGTATCTGGTGTGTCTCTGGGAGGTTAATTCCCAGTATCTGAGTATCTGGTGTGTCTCTGGGAGGTTAATTCCCAGTATCTCAGTCTCTGGGAGGTTAATTCCCAGTATCTGAGTATCTGGTGTGTCTCTGGGAGGTTAATTCTCAGTATCTGGTGTGTCTCTGGGAGGTTAATTCTCAGAATCGCGTGTATATTCTGATTGGAGGTTAATTCTCAGTATCTGGTGTGTCTCTGGGAGGTTAATTCTCAGCAAGATAAAGGCTGCATTTGTGTGTAGTCTATTTTCTATTTGGACACTTGACCAACATCGTCTGATTTACGTCTTCAACATTTGCTATCGGTTGTCATTTTTCCCTTGTACATTTTAGAGGGAGTCTCGTAAGCTACAGTAATGATATTCTACTGAACCATGTGCTTTAGACTCTCTGCACGTTTTAAACCACTTTCCCTACAACTTTTCCCATTACATTTATTGTACAGTCATCTTCTAATCTTTACCCAATTTCTCTCTCAAGGAAAGGTGTAGTCCCCTTGTTGTTTTGTTTACGAATTTATTCACCCTAGATGCCAGGTGGTTTTTGGAATCGACATCCTTTATGAAACTTTCCAATTGGTTTAAATCATTATTACAAGTAATAGTTATATCTGCTGACAAGACTGCCTGTACAATCTGAAATGATCTAAAATGGTTGTTAGTTCAGGTCCATCATTTTACCATCTTTATACAATACAGACACGGTCCAATCTCCCATCTGTAGCCAATCTCTCTCCAATACCGGTCTGTGATTGATTAATATGTGTATATGTCTCCAGATGGTTGCTTGAAAAGAGGTGCATAAGGAGACTGCATATTTATTTCCAAACTGTTTTAAGAACGTTCCAAGAAACAGATATTGTTGGATGGTCTTTCAGATATTCAGGAAGTATTTCATATTATATCAATCTAAGAGGCATACGGTGGGATATATCTTCTTAAATTGCTAGCCAAGAGGAGGGGGGGGGGGGGGGGGGGGTTGGTGGGTAGAGCCAGTCTGTCCTGTTACACATGACAAGAGGGGGGGGGGGGGGGGGGGGTTGGTGGGTAGAGCCAGCATATAGTCTGTCCTGTTACACATGACAAGAGGGGGGGGGGGGTTGGTGGGTAGAGCCAGTCTGTCCTGTTACACATGACAAGAGGGGAGGTTTGGTGGGTAGAGCCAGTATATAGTCTGTCCTGTTACACATGAAAAGAGGGGAGGTTTGGTGCGTAGAGCCAGTTTATAGTCTGTCCTGTTACACATGACAAGAGGTGGAGTTGTGTTGGTGGGTAGAGCCAGTATATAGTCTGTCCTGTTACACATGACAAGAGGGGAGGTTTGGTGGGTAGAGCCAGTTTATAGTCTGTCCTGTTACACATGACAAGAGGGGAGTTGTGTTGGTGGGTAGAGCCAGTATATAGTCTGTCCTGTTACACATGACAAGAGGGGAGTTGTGTTGGTGGGTAGAGCCAGTATATAGTCTGTCCTGTTACACATGACAAGAGGGGAGGTTTGGTGGGTAGAGCCAGTATATAGTCTGTCCTGTTACACATGACAAGAGGGGAGGTTTGGTGGGTAGAGCCAGTATATAGTCTGTCCTGTTACACATGACAAGAGGGGGGGGGGTTGGTGGGTAGAGCCAGTATATAGTCTGTCCTGTTACACATGACAAGAGGGGGGGGGGGGGGGGGGGTTGGTGGGTAGAGCCAGCATATAGTCTGTCCTGTTACACAGGACAAGAGGGGAGTTGTGTTGGTGGGTAGAGCCAGTATATAGTCTGTCCTGTTACACATGACAAGAGGGGAGGTTTGGTGGGTAGAGCCAGCATATAGTCTGTCCTGTTACACATGACAAGAGGGGAGTTGTGTTGGTGGGTAGAGCCAGTATATAGTCTGTCCTGTTAAACATGACAAGAGGGGAGTTGTGTTGGTGGGTAGAGCCAGTATATAGTCTGTCCTGTTACACAGGACAAGAGGGGAGTTTTGGTGGGTAGAGCCAGTATATAGTCTGTCCTGTTACACATGACAAGAGGGGAGGTTTGGTGGGTAGAGCCAGTAAATAGTCTGTCCTGTTACACATGACAAGAGGGGAGTTGTGTTGGTGGGTAGAGCCAGTATATAGTCTGTCCTGTTACACATGACAAGAGGGGAGGTTTGGTGGGTAGAGCCAGTATATAGTCTGTCCTGTTACACATGACAAGAGGGGAGTTGTGTTGGTGGGTAGAGCCAGTATATAGTCTGTCCTGTTACACATGACAAGAGGGGAGTTGTGTTGGTGGGTAGAGCCAGTATATAGTCTGTATTTAGACAAGAGACGTTTTAATACCAGGAAGTGCATCCTTTATATATTGGCATCATTAGTTTCTCCAAGGGAATGTGAGGTTGCTTTTCAATTCCATATAAATGTAATTATCAATTAAATAATGAATGATTGCGATACATTGAGGTAACATGCTTAGTTCCATTAGTTTGAGCCACTGGCGATGGTATTATTTCAATATTTCAATTCTTGTTCTGAACGTTGGAAAAGAGGGAGAACAATCTCATAAAGTTTAAAGATTTCAAGGAGCTTCCAAGTTCTTTTCAACCATGAAATTAATATTTGATGATAGGAAAATACCAAGATATTTCAGACCTTCTGGGGCCCAAACAAAATTGAAATCAGAAATGTGGTCTTCAGTGCTGAAGCACGTGTCCTTGCAGCGCTCAGTCTTCAGTACATAGATCATTTATACGAATAACCTCTTGAGTTTTTTACAGTTTATTCTGAAGCCATCAATCGCTGTATATTCATTAACCAACTTAAGTGGCCCTGTAGTTGACGTTTTAGGTTTCCTAACAAACAACAACATGTCATCTGTGTACATTGACAGTTTATGATTTCGGTAGTTTGATAGATTCCTTCCGGGAGAGACAGTCATTGGTGCAGAGTGAGGAGAGTTGACAGCACTCCTCCCTCACCCCCTCACCCCCTGCAAACTTCAGTAGTTTGATAGATTCCTTCCTGGAGAGACAGTCATTGGGGCAGAGTGAGTAGAGTTGACAGCACTCCTCCCTCACCCCCTCACCCCCTGCAAACTTCAGTAGTTTGATAGATTCCTTCCTGGAGAGACAGTCATTGGGGCAGAGTGAGTAGAGTTGACAGCACGTGTCCTTGCAGCGCTCCGCTGCTGAGGGATAAAGAGTCTGAAAGAGGTTTTCCCAGATCCACGCGTTGCGTCCTGTTGGTCAGGAAGTCAGGGATCCACCAACAGATAGAGCTGAGAAGGTTTCATGATGGGAACAGCATCCTTGCAGATGTCTCTGGGTTGTCCAGGTAGTTGAGGGTGTAGTGTAAGACCACGCTGACAGCGTCTTCCACAGTACCTGTTAGTTCTGTTAGGGGAACTGCAGTGGGTGGAGGGAGGCGTCAGTGATGGTTTAGAGATGGGACAGTACCTGTTAGTTATGTTAGGGGAATTGCAGTGGGTGGAGGGAGGTGTGGTTTAGAGATGGGACAGTACCTGTTAGTTCTGTTAGGGGAACTGCAGTGGGTGGAGGGAGGTGTCAGTGATGGTTTAGAGATGGGACAGTACCTGTTAGTTCTGTTAGAGGAATTGCAGTGGGTGGAGGGAGGTGTGGTTTAGAGATGGGACAGTACCTGTTAGTTCTGTTAGGGGAACTGCAGTGGGTGGAGGGAAAGGGGTTTAGAGATGGGACAGTACCTGTTACTTCTGTTAGAGGAATTGCAGTGGGTGGAGGGAGGTGTCAGTGATGGTTTAGAGATGGGACAGTACCTGTTAGTTCTGTTAGGGGAATTGCAGTGGGTGGAGGGAGGTGTCAGTGATGGTTTAGAGATGGGACAGTACCTGTTAGTTCTGTTAGGGGAACTGTAGTGGGAGAAGAGGGAGATGTCAGTGATGGTTTAGAGATGGGACAGTACATGTTAGTTCTGTTAGAGGAACTGCAGTGGGTGGAGGGAGGTGTGGTTTAGAGATGGGACATTACCTGTTAGTTCTGTTAGGGGAACTGCAGTGGGTGGAGGGAAGTGTGGTTTAGAGATGGGACAGTACCTGTTAGTTCTGTTAGAGGAACTGCAGTCGGTGGAGGGAGGTGTGGTTTGGAGATGGGACAGTACCTGTTAGTTCTGTTAGGGGAACTGCAGTGGGAGAAGAGGGAGGTGTCAGTGATGGTTTAGAGATGGGACAGTACCTGTTAGTTCTGTTAGGGGAACTGCAGTGGGAGAAGGGGGAGGACAGTGATGGTTTAGACATTGAACAGTCCCCGTTGGCTCTGTAGGAGAATTGCAGTGGGAGAAGGGGGAGGACAGTGATGGTTTAGACATTGAACAGTCCCCGTTGGCTCTGTAGGAGAACTGCAGTGGGAGAAGGGGGAGGACAGTGATGGTTTAGACATTGAACAGTCCCCGTTGGCTCTGTAGGAGAACTGCAGTAGGGGAAGGGGGAGGACAGTGATGGTTTAGACATTGAACAGTCCCCGTTGGCTCTGTAGGAGAACTGCAGTTGGGGAAGGGGGAGGACAGTGATGGTTTAGACATTGAACAGTCCCCGTTGGCTCTGTAGGAGAACTGCAGTTGGTCAAAGGTTTCCATGATGAGAGCGAGGAGCGCTACAGGTCATTATTCATTCAGGCAGGACACCTTTTGTTTTTCAGGACTTTAACAATGATTGAAGGTTTGAAACAGGCAGGAACATCGCTCTACTGACTGGGGAGAGGTGGCAAGTGCAGTACTTAATTGTAGCTTGACTGACACTGTCCGGGCCAGAAGCCTTCCTGCTGTTCAGTTTCCTAAATAGTCCATTGACCTCCTGCTCTGTGATGACCATTGGCTGGGGAAGGTGTGAGGGCAGCTAGGGACAGATACACAGAAAAAAACATAGAAATACAGAGAGAGAAACACAGAGCGAGAAATACAGAGAGAGAAATACAGAGAGAGAGAGAGAGATACAGAGATACAGAGAGAGAGATACAGAGAGAGAGAGAGATGGAGAGAGAGAGAAAGAGAGAGAGATACAGAGAGAGAGCCAGAGAGAGAGAGAGTGAGAGACATACAGAGAGAGAGAGCGAGAGAGAGACAGACAGAGAGAGGTATAGAGAGAGAGATAATTGTCCCTCTACTGGCCATAAGTATTGACATCCCTATATAGAAAGTATCTCTCTACCGGCCCCATACAGAAAGCAACATTAGATAATAAATAGCAGTCATACAACACCTTGGACTTAACGTCCACACAAAATGGGTCTGTGTGAGATGTAAACCTTCCATCCATCTACTGTACTTATAGCACCACCCACCTGGGAGCACTTCAGCCATTTTGTGTCTATTTCAGCACTTCTTTCATCAGTTTCCCTAATCCCCTCTCCACAGACATGTGTGTCCGATGCAATCACCTGGGTGGTTTATCCCCATAATCATCGCCGTCGGCCATCTCCACCACCGCTCCAGTCCACGTAATATTCTTTGAGAAATGTACTTTTGACATCGGGCACCCCTGCGTCCCGGATTTAGACTGATCCAATTGAGTCACAATGAGATTATACCACTCGGAAACCACTCGGAAACGGGGGGGGATACCCATCTCTTTGGGATTTGCGGGTAATCTAATTGTACATTCTCTCATCCAAACAATAGAGGCCAACTTGGATTTCTGTGTACTTTCTCATGGAAGATTATGTGAAATTTTTTAAGTAGAAAATTGCTCTTTCAAAGTTTATTCCAAAATGGTGGACACATAAACCAGTATCACAGACCTAGATTCAAGTGATCCACGAGTAGCCTTCAATTGGTTTATTGAGTAAAGGATTAAACATGTTTATTAACATAATTAACCTTGAATTATCTTTCTCTGCACTCAAAGTGTTTAAACGGAGATTAACTATAATCCAGGAATTATTGACGTCGACCAAACAACAAATTGCAGTATCGTTAATACTCATGAGTTTATCCTCACACTGTTTAGCCCATTAAATACCTCTGTTATCCACAATGCAAACTATTCTGTAACGTAACGCGTACGCTTGGAAACAGGAAGCAGGTGCAGTGAATGAATTAGAAAGGCAGAGGAACAAAACAGGGGAAGAGTCCTAAATACCAATACTGCCTGACTACCGAGGGGCTAAATCAGGGGATAGTAATCAGGGTGATGATGAAGTCCAGGTGTTCATAATGATGGGGAGATGGTGTTCATAATGATGGAGAGATGGTGTTCATAATGATGGGGAGCTGGTGTTCATAATGATGGGGAGATGGTGTGAATAATTATGGGGAGATGGTGTTCATAATGATGGGGAGATGGTGTGCATAATGATTGGGAGTTGGTGTTCATAATGATGGGGAGATGGTGTGCATAATGATGGGGAGATGGTGTTCATAATGATGGGGAGATGGTGTTCATAATGATGGGGAGATGGTGTGATGGGGAGGTGGTGTTCATAATGATGGGAGATGGTGTTCATAATGATGGGGAGATGGTGTTCATAATGATGGGGAGATGGTGTTCATAATGATGGGGAGATGGTGTTCATAATGATGAGGAGATGGTGTTCATAATGATGAGGAGATGGTGTTCATAATGATGAGGAGATGGTGTTCATAATGATGGGGAGCTGGTGTTCATAATGATGGGGAGATGGTGTTCATAATGATGGGGAGATGGTGTTCATAATGATGAGGAGATGGTGTGCATAATGATGAGGAGATGGTGTTCATAATGATGAGGAGATGGTGTTCATAATGATGGGGAGCTGGTGTTCATAATGATGGGGAGATGGTGTTCATAATGATGGGGAGATGGTGTTCATAATGATGGGGAGCTGGTGTTCATAATGATGGGGAGCTGGTGTTCATAATGATGGGGAGATGGTGTTCATAATGATGGGGAGATGGTGTTCATAATGATGGGGAGATGGTGTTCATAATGATGGGGAGATGGTGTTCATAATGATGAGGAGATGGTGTTCATAATGATGGGGAGCTGGTGTTCATAATGATGGGGAGCTGGTGTTCATAATGATGGGGAGCTGGTGTTCATAATGATGGGGAGCTGGTGTTCATAATGATGGGGAGACGGTCTTCAACGCTGGTCCGACCAATCTGACTCCACACTCCAAGACTGCTTCCATCACGTGGACTGGGATATGTTTCGTATTGCGTCAGATAATAACATTGACGAATACGCTGATTCGGTGTGCGAGTTCATTAGAACGTGCGTTGAAGATGTCGTTCCCATAGCAACGATTAAAACATTCCCTAACCAGAAACCGTGGATTAATGGCAGCATTCGTGTGAAACTGAAAGCGCGAACCACTGCTTTTAATCAGGGCAAGGTGTCTGGTAACATGACCGAATACAAACAGTGCAGCTATTCCCTCCGCAAGGCTATCAAACAAGCTAAGCGCCAGTACAGAGACAAAGTAGAATCTCAATTCAACGGCTCAGACACAAGAGGCATGTGGCAGGGTCTACAGTCAATCACGGACTACAGGAAGAAACCCAGCCCAGTCACGGACCAGGATGTCTTGCTCCCAGGCAGACTAAATAACTTTTTTGCCCGCTTTGAGGACAATACAGTGCCACTGACACGGCCTGCAACGAAAACATGCGGTCTCTCCTTCACTGCAGCCGAGGTGAGTAAGACATTTAAACGTGTTAACCCTCGCAAGGCTGCAGGCCCAGATGGCATCCCCAGCCGCGCCCTCAGAGCATGCGCAGACCAGCTGGCCGGTGTGTTTACGGACATATTCAATCAATCCCTATACCAGTCTGCTGTTCCCACATGCTTCAAGAGGGCCACCATTGTTCCTGTTCCCAAGAAAGCTAAGGTAACTGAGCTAAATGACTACCGCCCCGTAGCACTCACATCCGTCATCATGAAGTGCTTTGAGAGACTAGTCAAGGACCATATCACCTCCACCCTACCTGACACCCTAGACCCACTCCAATTTGCTTACCGCCCAAATAGGTCCACAGACGATGCAATCTCAACCACACTGCACACTGCCCTAACCCATCTGGACAAGAGGAATACCTATGTGAGAATGCTGTTCATCGACTACAGCTCGGCATTCAACACCATAGTACCCTCCAAGCTCGTCATCAAGCTCGAGACCCTGGGTCTCGACCCCGCCCTGTGCAACTGGGTACTGGACTTCCTGACGGGCCGCCCCCAGGTGGTGAGGGTAGGCAACAACATCTCCTCCCCGCTGATCCTCAACACTGGGGCCCCACAAGGTTGCGTTCTGAGCCCTCTCCTGTACTCCCTGTTCACCCACGACTGCGTGGCCACGCACGCCTCCAACTCAATCATCAAGTTTGCGGACGACACAACAGTGGTAGGCTTGATTACCAACAACGATGAGACGGCCTACAGGGAGGAGGTGAGGGCCCTCGGAGTGTGGTGTCAGGAAAACAACCTCACACTCAACGTCAACAAAACTAAGGAGATGATTGTGGACTTCAGGAAACAGCAGAGGGAACACCCCCCTATCCACATCGATGGAACAGTAGTGGAGAGGGTAGCAAGTTTTAAGTTCCTCGGCATACACATCACAGACAAACTGAATTGGTCCACTCACACAGACAGCATCGTGAAGAAGGCGCAGCAGCGCCTCTTCAACCTCAGGAGGCTGAAGAAATTCGGCTTGTCACCAAAAGCACTCACAAACTTCTACAGATGCACAATCGAGAGCATCCTGGCGGGCTGTATCACCGCCTGGTATGGCAACTGCACCGCCCTCAACCGTAAGGCTCTCCAGAGGGTAGTGAGGTCTGCACAACGCATCACCGGGGGCAAACTACCTGCCCTCCAGGACACCTACACCACCCGATGTCACAGGAAGGCCATAAAGATCATCAAGGACATCAACCACCCGAGCCACTGCCTGTTCACCCCGCTATCATCCAGAAGGCGAGGTCAGTACAGGTGCATCAAAGCTGGGACCGAGAGACTGAAAAACAGCTTCTATCTCAAGGCCATCAGACTGTTAAACAGCCACCACTAACACTGAGTGGCTGCTGCCAACACACTGACACTGACTCAACTCCAGCCACTTTAATAATGGGAATTGATGGGAAATGATGTAAATATATCACTAGCCACTTTAAACTATGCTACCTTATATAAATGTTACTTACCCTACATTATTCATCTCATACGCATACGTATATACTGTACTCTATATCATCGACGGTATCCTTATGTAATACATGTATCACTAGCCACTTTATACTATACTATGCCACTTTGTTTACATACTCATCTCATTTGTACATACTGTACCCGATACCATCTACTGTATCTTGCCTATGCTGCTCTGTACCATCACTCATTCATATATCCTTATGTACATATTCTTTATCCCCTTACACTGTGTACAAGACAGTAGTTTTGGAATTGTTAGTTAGATTACTTGTTATTACTGCATTGTCGGAACTAGAAGCACAAGCATTTCGCTACACTCGCATTAACATCTGCTAACCATGTGTATGTGACAAATAAAATTTGATTTGATTTGATTTGATTTGATAATGACGAGGAAATGGTGTGCATAATGATGGGGAGGTTGTGTTCATAATGATGGGGAGATGGTGTTCATAATGATATGGATATGGTGTGATGGGGAGATGGTGTTCATAATGATGGGGAGATGGTGTTCATAATGATGAGGAGATGGTGTGCATAATGATTCGGGAGGTGGTGTTCATAATGATGGGGAGATGGTGTTCATAATGATATGGAGATGGTGTGATGGGGAGATGGTGTTCATAATGATGGGGAGATGGTGTTCATAATGATGAGGAGATGGTGTGCATGATGATGGGGAGGTGGTGTTCATAATGATGGGGAGCTGGTGTTCATAATGATGGGGATATTGTGTGCATAATGGTGGAGAGATGGTGTTCATAATGATGGGGAGACGGTGTGCATAATGATGGGGAGATGGTGTTCATAATGATGGGGAGATGGTGTTCATAATGATGGGGAGATGGTGTTCATAATGATGGGGATATGGTGTGCATAATGATGGGGAGATGGTGTTCATAATGATGGGGAGATGGTGTTCATAATGATTTGGAGATGGTGTGATGGGGAGATGGTGTTCATAATGATGAGGAGATGGTGTTCATAATGATGAGGAGATGGTGTTCATAATGATGGGGAGCTGGTGTTCATAATGATGGGGAGATGGTGTTCATAATGATGGGGAGATGGTGTTCATAATGATTTGGAGATGGTTTGATGGGGAGATGGTGTTCATAATGATGGGGAGATGGTGTGCATAATGATGGGGAGATGGTGTGCATAATGATGGGGAGATGGTGTTCATAATGATGAGGAGATGGTGTGCATAAGGATGAGGAGATGGTGTTCATAATGATGGGGAGCTGGTGTTCATAATGATGGGGAGATGGTGTTCATAATGATGGGGAGATGTTGTTCATAATGATGGGGAGATGGTGTTCATCATGATGGGGAGATGGTGTGATGGGGAGATGGTGTTCATATTGATGGGGAGATGGTGTTCATCATGATGAGGATGTGGTGTGATGGGGAGATGGTGTTCATAATGATGGGGAGATGGTGTTCATAATGATGAGGAGATGGTGTGCATAATGATGGGGAGATGGTGTTCATAATGATGAGGAGATGGTGAGCATAATGATGAGGAGATGGTGTTCATAATGATGGGGAGCTGGTGTTCATAATGATGGGGAGATGGTGTTCATAATGATGGGGAGATGGTGTTCATAACGATATGGAGATGGTGTGATGGGGAGATGGTGTTCATAATGATGGGGAGATGGTGTTCATAATGATGGGGAGATGGTGTGCATAAGGATGAGGAGATGGTGTTCATAATGATGGGGAGCTGGTGTTCATAATGATGGGGAGATGGTGTTCATAATGATGGGGAGATGGTGTTCATAATGATGGGGAGATGGTGTTCATCATGATGGGGAGATGGTGTGATGGGGAGATGGTGTTCATATTGATGGGGAGATGGTGTTCATCATGATGAGGATGTGGTGTGATGGGGAGATAGAGTTCATAATGATGGGGAGATGGTGTTCATAATGATGAGGAGATGGTGAGCATAATGATGAGGAGATGGTGTTCACAATGATTGGGAGATGGTGTTCATAATGATGGGGAGATGGTGTTCATAATGATGGGGAGATGGTGTGATGGGGAGATGGTGTTCATAATGATGGGAAGATGGTGTTCATAATGATGGGGGGATGGTGTGATGGGGAGACGGTGTTCATAATGATGGGGAGATGGTGTGATGTGGAGATGGTGTTCATAATGATGGGGAGATGGTGTTCATAATGATGGGGAGATGATGTGATGGGGAGGTGGTGTTCATAATGATGAGGAGATGGTGTTCATAATGATGGGGAGATGGTGTTCATAATGATGGGGAGGTGGTGTTCATAATGATGGGGAGATGGTGTTCATAATGATGGGGAGATGGTGTGATGGGGAGATGGTGTTCATAATGATGGGGAGGTGGTGTTCATAATGATGGGGAGATGGTGTTCATAATGATGGGGAAATGGTGTTCATAATGAGGAGGAGCTGGTGTTCATAATGATGAGGAGATGGTGTTCATAATGATGGGGAGCTGGTGTTCATAATGATGGGGAGATGGTGTTCATAATGATGGGGAGATGGTGTTCATAATGATGGGGAGATGGTGTTCATCATGATGGGGAGATGGTGTGATGGGGAGATGGTGTTCATAATGATGGGGAGATGGTGTTCATAATGATGGGGGGATGGTGTGATGGGGAGATGGTGTTCATAATGATGGGGAGATGGTGTGATGTGGAGATGGTGTTCATAATGATGGGGAGATGGTGTTCATAATGATGGGGAGATGATGTGATGGGGAGGTGGTGTTCATAATGATGAGGAGATGGTGTTCATAATGATGGGGAGATGGTGTTCATAATGATGGGGAGGTGGTGTTCATAATGATGGGGAGATGGTGTTCATAATGATGGGGAGATGGTGTGATGGGGAGATGGTGTTCATAATGATGGGGAGGTGGTGTTCATAATGATGGGGAGATGGTGTTCATAATGATGGGGAAATGGTGTTCATAATGAGGAGGAGCTGGTGTTCATAATGATGAGGAGATGGTGTTCATAATGATGGGGAGCTGGTGTTCATAATGATGGGGAGATGGTGTTCATAATGATGGGGAGATGGTGTTCATAATGATGGGGAGATGGTGTTCATCATGATGGGGAGATGGTGTGATGGGGAGATGGTGTTCATATTGATGGGGAGATGGTGTTCATCATGATGAGGATGTGGTGTGATGGGGAGATCGTGTTCATAATGATGGGGAGATGGTGTTCATAATGATGAGGAGATGGTGAGCATAATGATGAGGAGATGGTGTTCACAATGATTGGGAGATGGTGTTCATAATGATGGGGAGATGGTGTTCATAATGATGGGGAGATGGTGTGATGGGGAGATGGTGTTCATAATGATGGGAAGATGGTGTTCATAATGATGGGGAGATGGTGTGATGGGGAGATGGTGTTCATAATGATGGGGAGATGGTGTGATGTGGAGATGGTGTTCATAATGATGGGGAGATGGTGTTCATAATGATGAGGAGATGGTGTGCATAAGGATGAGGAGATGGTGTTCATAATGATGGGGAGCTGGTGTTCATAATGATGGGGAGATGGTGTTCATAATGATGGGGAGCTGGTGTTCATAATGATGGGGAGATGGTGTTCATAATGATGGGGAGATGGTGTTCATAATGATGGGGAGATGGTGTTCATCATGATGGGGAGATGGTGTGATGGGGAGATGGTGTTCATATTGATGGGGAGATGGTGTTCATCATGATGAGGATGTGGTGTGATGGGGAGATGGTGTTCATAATGATGGGGAGATGGTGTTCATAATGATGAGGAGATGGTGAGCATAATGATGAGGAGATGGTGTTCACAATGATTGGGAGATGGTGTTCATAATGATGGGGAGATGGTGTTCATAATGATGGGGAGATGGTGTGATGGGGAGATGGTGTTCATAATGATGGGAAGATGGTGTTCATAATGATGGGGAGATGGTGTGATGGGGAGATGGTGTTCATAATGATGGGGAGATGGTGTGATGTGGAGATGGTGTTCATAATGATGGGGAGATGGTGTTCATAATGATGGGGAGATGATGTGATGGGGAGGTGGTGTTCATAATGATGAGGAGATGGTGTTCATAATGATGGGGAGATGGTGTTCATAATGATGGGGAGGTGGTGTTCATAATGATGGGGAGATGGTGTTCATAATGATGGGGAGATGGTGTGATGGGGAGATGGTGTTCATAATGATGGGGAGGTGGTGTTCATAATGATGAGGAGATGGTGTGCATAATGATGAGGAGATGGTGTTCATAACGATGGGGAGCTGGTGTTCATAATGATGGGGAGATGGTGTTCATAATGATGGGGAGATGGTGTTCATAATGATATGGAGATGGTGTGATGGGGAGATGGTGTTCATAATGATGGGGAGATGGTGTTCATAATGATGAGGAGATGGTGTGCATGATGATGGGGAGGTGGTGTTCATAATGATGGGGAGCTGGTGTTCATAATGATGGGGATATTGTGTGCATAATGGTGGAGAGATGGTGTTCATAATGATGGGGAGACGGTGTGCATAATGATGGGGAGATGGTCTTCATAATGACGAGGAAATGGTGTGCATAATGATGGGGAGGTTGTGTTCATAATGATGGGGAGATGGTGTTCATAATGATATGGAGATGGTGTGATGGGGAGATGGTGTTCATAATGATGGGGAGATGGTGTTCATAATGATGAGGTGATGGTGTGCATAATGATTCGGGAGGTGGTGTTCATAATGATGGGGAGATGGTGTTCATAATGATATGGAGATTGTGTGATGGGGAGATGGTGTTCATAATGATGGGGGGATGGTGTTCATAATGATGAGGAGATGGTGTGCATGATGATGGGGAGGTGGTGTTCATAATGATGGGGAGCTGGTGTTCATAATGATGGGGATATTGTGTGCATAATGGTGGAGAGATGGTGTTCATAATGATGGGGAGACGGTGTGCATAATGATGGGGAGATGGTGTTCATAATGATGGGGAGATGGTGTTCATAATGATGGGGAGATGGTGTTCATAATGATGGGGATATGGTGTGCATAATGATGGGGAGATGGTGTTCATAATGATGGGGAGATGGTGTTCATAATGATTTGGAGATGGTGTGATGGGGAGATGGTGTTCATAATGATGAGGAGATGGTGTTCATAATGATGAGGAGATGGTGTTCATAATGATGGGGAGCTGGTGTTCATAATGATGGGGAGATGGTGTTCATAATGATGGGGAGATGGTGTTCATAATGATTTGGAGATGGTTTGATGGGGAGATGGTGTTCATAATGATGGGGAGATGGTGTTCATAATGATGGGGAGATGGTGTGCATAATGATGGGGAGATGGTGTTCATAATGATGAGGAGATGGTGTGCATAAGGATGAGGAGATGGTGTTCATAATGATGGGGAGCTGGTGTTCATAATGATGGGGAGATGGTGTTCATAATGATGGGGAGATGGTGTTCATAATGATGGGGAGATGGTGTTCATCATGATGGGGAGATGGTGTGATGGGGAGATGGTGTTCATATTGATGGGGAGATGGTGTTCATCATGATGAGGATGTGGTGTGATGGGGAGATAGAGTTCATAATGATGGGGAGATGGTGTTCATAATGATGAGGAGATGGTGAGCATAATGATGAGGAGATGGTGTTCACAATGATTGGGAGATGGTGTTCATAATGATGGGGAGATGGTGTTCATAATGATGGGGAGATGGTGTGATGGGGAGATGGTGTTCATAATGATGGGAAGATGGTGTTCATAATGATGGGGGGATGGTGTGATGGGGAGATGGTGTTCATAATGATGGGGAGATGGTGTGATGTGGAGATGGTGTTCATAATGATGGGGAGATGGTGTTCATAATGATGGGGAGATGATGTGATGGGGAGGTGGTGTTCATAATGATGAGGAGATGGTGTTCATAATGATGGGGAGATGGTGTTCATAATGATGGGGAGGTGGTGTTCATAATGATGGGGAGATGGTGTTCATAATGATGGGGAGATGGTGTGATGGGGAGATGGTGTTCATAATGATGGGGAGGTGGTGTTCATAATGATGGGGAGATGGTGTTCATAATGATGGGGAAATGGTGTTCATAATGAGGAGGAGCTGGTGTTCATAATGATGAGGAGATGGTGTTCATAATGATGGGGAGCTGGTGTTCATAATGATGGGGAGATGGTGTTCATAATGATGGGGAGATGGTGTTCATAATGATGGGGAGATGGTGTTCATCATGATGGGGAGAAGGTGTGATGGGGAGATGGTGTTCATATTGATGGGGAGATGGTGTTCATCATGATGAGGATGTGGTGTGATGGGGAGATCGTGTTCATAATGATGGGGAGATGGTGTTCATAATGATGAGGAGATGGTGAGCATAATGATGAGGAGATGGTGTTCACAATGATTGGGAGATGGTGTTCATAATGATGGGGAGATGGTGTTCATAATGATGGGGAGATGGTGTGATGGGGAGATGGTGTTCATAATGATGGGAAGATGGTGTTCATAATGATGGGGAGATGGTGTGATGGGGAGATGGTGTTCATATTGATGGGGAGATGGTGTTCATAATGATGGGGGGATGGTGTGATGGGGAGATGGTGTTCATAATGATGGGGAGATGGTGTGATGTGGAGATGGTGTTCATAATGATGGGGAGATGGTGTTCATAATGATGGGGAGATGATGTGATGGGGAGGTGGTGTTCATAATGATGAGGAGATGGTGTTCATAATGATGGGGAGATGGTGTTCATAATGATGGGGAGGTGGTGTTCATAATGATGGGGAGATGGTGTTCATAATGATGGGGAGATGGTGTGATGGGGAGATGGTGTTCATAATGATGGGGAGGTGGTGTTCATAATGATGGGGAGATGGTGTTCATAATGATGGGGAAATGGTGTTCATAATGAGGAGGAGCTGGTGTTCATAATGATGAGGAGATGGTGTTCATAATGATGGGGAGCTGGTGTTCATAATGATGGGGAGATGGTGTTCATAATGATGGGGAGATGGTGTTCATAATGATGGGGAGATGGTGTGATGGGGAGATGGTGTTCATAATGATGGGGAGATGGTGTTCATAATGATGGGGAGATGGTGTTCATAATGATGGGAGGCTGGTGTTCATAATGATGGGGAGATGGTGTTCATAATGATGGGGAGATGGTGTTCATAATGATTTGGAGATGGTGTGATGGGGAGATGGTGTTCATAATGATGAGGAGATGGTGTTCATAATGATGAGGAGATGGTGTGCATAATGGTGAGGAGATGGTGTTCATAATGATTGGGAGCTGGTGTTCATAATGATGGGGAGATGGTGTTCATAATGATGGGGAGATGGTGTTCATAATGATGAGGAGATGGTGTGCATAATGATGAGGAGATGGTGTTCATAATGATGGGGAGCTGGTGTTCATAATGATGGGGAGATGGTGTTCATAATGATGGGGAGATGGTGTTCATAATGATGGGTAGATGGTGTTCATAATGATGGGGAGATGGTGTTCATAATGATGCGGAGATGGTGTTCATAATGATGGGTAGATGGTGTTCATCATGATGGGGAGATGGTGTTCATAATGATGGGGAGATGGTGTGATGTGGAGATGGTGTTCATAATGATGGGGAGATGGTGTTCATAATGATGGGGAGATGATGTGATGGGGAGGTGGTGTTCATAATGATGAGGAGATGGTGTTCATAATGATGGGGAGATGGTGTTCATAATGATGGGGAGGTGGTGTTCATAATGATGGGGAGATGGTGTTCATAATGATGGGGAGATGGTGTGATGGGGAGATGGTGTTCATAATGATGGGGAGGTGGTGTTCATAATGATGGGGAGATGGTGTTCATAATGATGGGGAAATGGTGTTCATAATGAGGAGGAGCTGGTGTTCATAATGATGAGGAGATGGTGTTCATAATGATGGGGAGATGGTGTTCATAATGATGGGGAGATGGTGTGATGGGGAGATGGTGTTCATAATGATGGGGAGATGGTGTTCATAATGATGGGGAGATGGTGTTCATAATGATGGGAGGCTGGTGTTCATAATGATGGGGAGATGGTGTTCATAATGATGGGGAGATGGTGTTCATAATGATTTGGAGATGGTGTGATGGGGAGATGGTGTTCATAATGATGAGGAGATGGTGTTCATAATGATGAGGAGATGGTGTGCATAATGGTGAGGAGATGGTGTTCATAATGATTGGGAGCTGGTGTTCATAATGATGGGGAGATGGTGTTCATAATGATGGGGAGATGGTGTTCATAATGATGAGGAGATGGTGTGCATAATGATGAGGAGATGGTGTTCATAATGATGGGGAGCTGGTGTTCATAATGATGGGGAGATGGTGTTCATAATGATGGGGAGATGGTGTTCATAATGATGCGGAGATGGTGTTCATAATGATGGGGAGATGGTGTTCATCATGATGGGGAGATGGTGTGATGTGGACATGGTGTTCATAATGATGGCGAGATGGTGGTCATAATGATGGGGAGATGGTGTTCATAATAATGGGGAGATGGTGTTCACAATGATGGGGATATGGTGTTCATAATGATGGGGAGATGGTGTGATGGGGAGATGGTGTTCATAATGATGGGGAGATGGTGTGATGGGGAGATGGTGTTCATAATGATGGGGAATTGGTGTGATGGGAAGATGGTGTTCATAATGATGGGGAGATGGTGTTCATAATGATGGGGAGATGGTGTTCATAATGATGGGGAGATGGTGTTCATAATGATGGGGAGGTGGTGTTCATAATGATGGGGAGATGGTGTTCATAATGATGAGGAGATGGTGTGCATAATGGTGAGGAGATGGTGTTCATAATGATTGGGAGCTGGTGTTCATAATGATGGGGAGATGGTGTTCATAATGATGAGGAGATGGTGTTCATAATGATGGGGAGATGGTGTGATGGGGAGATATTGTTCATAATGATGGGGAGATGGTGTTCATAATGATATGGAGATGGTGTGATGGGGAGATGGTGTTCATAATGATGGGGAGATGGTGTTCATAATGATGAGGAGATGGTGTTCATAATGATGGGGAGATGGTGTTCATAATGATATGGAGATGGTGTGATGGGGAGCTGGTGTTCATAATGATATGGAGATGGTGTTCATAATGATGGGGAGATGGTGTTCATAATGATGGGGAGATGGTGTTCATAATGATGGGGAGATGGTGTTCATAATGATATGGAGATGGTGTGATGGGGAGATGGTGTTCATAATGATATGGAGATGGTGTGATGGGGAGATGGTGTTCATAATGATGGGGAGATGGTGTTCATAATGATGAGGAGATGGTGTGCATAATGATCAGGAGATGGTTTTCATAATGATGGGGAGCTGGTGTTCATAATGATGGGGAGATGGTGTTCATAATGATGGGGAGATAGTGTTCATAATGATGCGGAGATGGTGTTCATAATGATGGGGACATGGTGTTCATCATGATGGGGAGATGGTGGTCATAATGATGGGGAGATGGTGTTCATAATAATGGGGAGATGGTGTTCACAATGATGGGGATATGGTGTTCATAATGATGGGGAGATGGTGTGATGGGGAGATGGTGTTCATAATGATGGGGAGATGGTGTGATGGGGAGATGGTGTTCATAATGATGGGGAATTGGTGTGATGGGAAGATGGTGTTCATAATGATGGGGAGATGGTGTTCATAATGATGGGGAGATGGTGTTCATAATAATGGGGAGATGGTGTTCACAATGATGTGGATATGGTGTTCATAATGATGGGGAGATGGTGTGATGGCGAGATGGTGTTCATAATGATGGGGAGATGGTGTGATGGGGAGATGGTGTTCATGATGATGGGGAGATGGTGTGATGGGGAGATGGTGTTCATAATGATGGGGAGATGGTGTGATGGGGAGATGGTGTTCATAATGATGGGGAGATGGTGTGATGGGGAGATGGTGTTCATAATGATGGGGAGATGGTGTGATGGGGATATGGTGTTCATAATGATGGGGAGATGGTGTTCATAATGATGGGGAGGTGGTGTTCATAATGATGGGGAGATGGTGTTCATAATGATGAGGAGATGGTGTGCATAATGGTGAGGAGATGGTGTTCATAATGATTGGGAGCTGGTGTTCATAATGATGGGGAGATGGTGTTCATAATGATGGGGAGATGGTGTTCATAATGATGAGGAGATGGTGTGCATAATGATAAGGAGATGGTTTTCATAATGATGGGGAGCTGGTGTTCATAATGGTGGGGAGATGGTGTTCATAATGATGGGGAGATGGTGTTCATAATGATGCGGAGATGGTGTTCATAATGATGGGGAGGTGGTGTTCATAATGATGGGGAGATGGTGTTCATAATGATGAGGAGATGGTGTGCATAATGGTGAGGAGATGGTGTTCATAATGATTGGGAGCTGGTGTTCATAATGATGGGGAGATGGTGTTCATAATGATGAGGAGATGGTGTTCATAATGATGGGGAGATGGTGTGATGGGGAGATATTGTTCATAATGATGGGGAGATGGTGTTCATAATGATATGGAGATGGTGTGATGGGGAGATGGTGTTCATAATGATATGGAGATGGTGTGATGGGGAGATGGTGTTCATAATGATATGGAGATGGTGTTCATAATGATGGGGAGATGGTGTTCATAATGATGGGGAGATGGTGTTCATAATGATGGGGAGATGGTGTTCATAATGATATGGAGATGGTGTGATGGGGAGATGGTGTTCATAATGATATGGAGATGGTGTTCATAATGATGGGGAGATGGTGTTCATAATGATGGGGAGATGGTGTTCATAATGATATGGAGATGGTGTGATGGGGAGATGGTGTTCATAATGATATGGAGATGGTGTGATGGGGAGATGGTGTTCATAATGATGGGGAGATGGTGTTCATAATGATGAGGAGATGGTGTGCATAATGATCAGGAGATGGTTTTCATAATGATGGGGAGCTGGTGTTCATAATGATGGGGAGATGGTGTTCATAATGATGGGGAGATAGTGTTCATAATGATGCGGAGATGGTGTTCATAATGATGGGGACATGGTGTTCATCATGATGGGGAGATGGTGTTCATAATGATGGGGAGATGGTGTTCATAATAATGGGGAGATGGTGTTCACAATGATGGGGATATGGTGTTCATAATGATGGGGAGATGGTGTGATGGGGAGATGGTGTTCATAATGATGGGGAGATGGTGTGATGGGGAGATGGTGTTCATAATGATGGGGAATTGGTGTGATGGGAAGATGGTGTTCATAATGATGGGGAGATGGTGTTCATAATGATGGGGAGATGGTGTTCATAATAATGGGGAGATGGTGTTCACAATGATGTGGATATGGTGTTCATAATGAATAGGAGATGGTGTGATGGCGAGATGGTGTTCATAATGATGGGGAGATGGTGTGATGGGGAGATGGTGTTCATGATGATGGGGAGATGGTGTGATGGGGAGATGGTGTTCATAATGATGGGGAGATGGTGTGATGGGGAGATGGTGTTCATAATGATGGGGAGATGGTGTGATGGGGAGATGGTGTTCATAATGATGGGGAGATGGTGTGATGGGGATATGGTGTTCATAATGATGGGGAGATGGTGTTCATAATGATGGGGAGGTGGTGTTCATAATGATGGGGAGATGGTGTTCATAATGATGAGGAGATGGTGTGCATAATGGTGAGGAGATGGTGTTCATAATGATTGGGAGCTGGTGTTCATAATGATGGGGAGATGGTGTTCATAATGATGGGGAGATGGTGTTCATAATGATGAGGAGATGGTGTGCATAATGATAAGGATATGGTTTTCATAATGATGGGGAGCTGGTGTTCATAATGGTGGGGAGATGGTGTTCATAATGATGGGGAGATGGTGTGATGGGGAGATGGTGTTCATAATGATGGGGAGATGGTGTGATGCGGAGATGGTGTTCATAATGATGGGGAGATGGTGTTCATCATGATGGGGAGATGGTGTGATGGGGAGATGGTGTTCATAATGATGGCGAGATGGTGGTCATAATGATGGGGAGATGGTGTTCATAATAATGGGGAGATGGTGTTCACAATGATGGGGATATGGTGTTCATAATGATGGGGAGATGGTGTGATGGGGAGATGGTGTTCATAATGATGGGGAGATGGTGTGATGGGGAGATGGTGTTCATAATGATGGGGAATTGGTGTGATGGGAAGATGGTGTTCATAATGATGGGGAGATGGTGTTCATAATGATGGGGAGATGGTGTTCATAATAATGGGGAGATGGTGTTCACAATGATGTGGATATGGTGTTCATAATGATGGGGAGATGGTGTGATGGCGAGATGGTGTTCATAATGATGGGGAGATGGTGTGATGGGGAGATGGTGTTCATGATGATGGGGAGATGGTGTGATGGGGAGATGGTGTTCATAATGATGGGGAGATGGTGTGATGGGGAGATGGTGTTCATAATGATGGGGAGATGGTGTGATGGGGAGATGGTGTTCATAATGATGGGGAGATGGTGTGATGGGGATATGGTGTTCATAATGATGGGGAGATGGTGTTCATAATGATGGGGAGGTGGTGTTCATAATGATGGGGAGATGGTGTTCATAATAATGGGGAGATGGTGTTCACAATGATGGGGATATGGTGTTCATAATGATGGGGAGATGGTGTGATGGGGATATGGTGTTCATAATGATGGGGAGATGGTGTTCATAATGATGGGGAGATGGTGTTCATAATAATGGGAAGATGGTGTTCACAATGATGGGGATATGGTGTTCATAATGATGGGGTGATGGTGTGATGGGGAGATGGTGTTCGGAATGATGATTGCCAGGATCATTGGTTAGTAGACCGGCGACGTCGAGAGCCGGATCATGGAAGCGGAAGTAGCCACCCACGTAGTGTGCTTCTTTCGACTAGGGTCTATAGGGGGAAGTTTGCCATATGGGTCGCAGACTATCAAACCCTATGACCATGAAAACTCTACCAGATAACTACAGGTCCCAACTAGAAGACAGAGCTTTTCATTGTCAGATTAAATCAAATCTGGATTTAAAGCATGTTCCTCTGAAATGGTACCGCAGTACTGTAGTAATGCTCAGCCTTCTATATCCACAGTGCTGTAGTAATGCTCAGCCTTCTATATCCACAGTACTGTAGTAATGCTCAGCCTTCTATATCCACAGTGCTGTAGTAGTGCTCAGCCTTCTATATCCACAGTACTGTAGTAATGCTCAGCCTTCTATATCCACAGTACTGTAGTAATGCTCCGCCTTCTATATCCACAGTACTGTAGTAATGCTCAGCCTTCTATATCCACAGTACTGTAGTAATGCTCAGCCTTCTATATCCGCAGTGCTGTAGTAATGCTCAGCCTTCTATATCCACAGTGCTGTAGTAATGCTCAGCCTTCTATATCCACAGTACTGTAGTAGTGCTCAGCCTTCTATATCCACAGTACTGTAGTAATGCTCAGCCTTCTATATCCACAGTGCTGTAGTAATGCTCAGCCTTCTATATCCACAGTACTGTAGTAATGCTCAGCCTTCTATATCCACAGTGCTGTAGTAGTGCTCAGCCTTCTATATCCACAGTACTGTAGTAATGCTCAGCCTTCTATATCCACAGTACTGTAGTAATGCTCCGCCTTCTATATCCACAGTACTGTAGTAATGCTCAGCCTTCTATATCCACAGTGCTGTAGTAGTGCTCAGCCTTCTATATCCACAGTACTGTAGTAATGCTCAGCCTTCTATATCCACAGTGCTGTAGTAATGCTCAGCCTTCTATATCCACAGTACTGTAGTAATGCTCAGCCTTCTATATCCACAGTGCTGTAGTAGTGCTCAGCCTTCTATATCCACAGTACTGTAGTAATGCTCAGCCTTCTATATCCACAGTACTGTAGTAATGCTCAGCCTTCTATATCCACAGTGCTGTAGTAGTGCTCAGCCTTCTATATCCACAGTACTGTAGTAATGCTCAGCCTTCTATATCCACAGTACTGTAGTAATGCTCAGCCTTCTATATCCACAGTACTGTAGTATGGCTCAGGGCCATCTGAATGTCTTCTATGATACATTCCAAATGACACATTCCTTCTTCCCTATATAGTGTGACCAGAGCCAAAAAGTAGTGCACTACATGTGCAATAGGGTGCAATTTGGGACTGAACACTATTTCTCTGAGCCCTTATTATCGTGATTGCAGGGTGATTAGACCAGCGGCACTGGAGCCACAATACAGACGGCGTATTAACAGGGGAGAGAATCAACCTCATTATGGACCTCGTTATTAACCAGAAATGGGGAATATAGTGTATTGGACTTTGCAGTTAACACACCTATACAGTATTATATTTCATTAAGGTCACCCTCACTGTCAGGACCACTCAAGTTAATTACTTGATTATTTTCCTTAAACTTTAAAATGAACGCTACCCATTATTTAATGTGGCTGGTGTTGGGGGGCATTTATTTTGGGGGGAGGCATTCCTCTAAGGACCTCTCCACTTCCGACATAACTGATTAAGAGTAGAGTCTGGGTCTAGACCTCTTAACTAACTTAATTTACCCCCAGACACCCAGGCATTTCCTGAAAGCCTTCATTAGACATGGCCTGCTTTAGTTTGAGGTGTTTAAAGTCCATTTCGGTGGCCTGGGGGAACAAGGACAGAGTAGAGAAGTCAGAATGCCCTCTAAAAGACAACTACTGCTGCTATAGGACCAATATCCAGCCGTCCCTTATGTTCTGATCCCAGCCTTCTATACCTGATCCATCCATTCTTCATGTCTTGATCCCAGCCTTCTATATCTGATCCATCCATTCTTCATGTCTTGATCCCAGCCTTCTATATCTGATCCATCCATTCTTCATGTCTTGATCCAAGCCTTCTATACCTGATCCATCCATTCTTCATGTCTTGATCCAAGCCTTCTATACCTGATCCATCCATTCTTCATGTCATGATCCCAGCCTTCTATACCTGATCCATCCATTCTTCATGTCTGATCCCAGCCTTCTATACCTGATCCATCCATTCTTCATGTCGTGATCCCAGCCTTCTATATCTGATCCATCCATTCTTCATGTCTTGATCCCAGCCTTCTATATCTGATCCATCCATTCTTCATGTCTTGATCCCAGCCTTCTATACCTGATCCAACCATTATTTATGTCTTGATCCCAGCCTTCTATATCTGATCCAACCATTATTTATGTCTTGATCCCAGCCTTCTATATCTGATCCAACCATTATTTATGTCTTGATCCAAGCCTTCTATATCTGATCCAACCATTATTTATGTCTTGATCCAAGCCTTCTATATCTGATCCAACCATTATTTATGTCTTGATCCAAGCCTTCTATATCTGATCCAACCATTCCTTATGTATTGATCCCTGCCTTCTCAAACAGCATTCACTACTTCAGACATAGTGCTTCACTCCAGTCTCTTGTGTTCTGTTGGGTTCGAGATAAGACAGGATGAGACCGGGTTTAGTTGGCCTGGTTTGGCTTAGCTGTGTTCTGTTATGGTGCTGGAGCCAAAGTCTACCTCTGTTAGCTTTTTTGCTAACTAACTGTCCTCTTTGAACCTTTTTTCAATGCCCTTCGGGTCAAATTACGAGATTATATACACGTACACATATTAGACATACCTTAAACTAATTTGTACAGTTTGTGGAAGTTGATTCACACAGTTCAATTGATAAGTAAATAGCCTAACAGTGTCATGTTATTTTCTCTTTCAGCTCCAATGTGTGGTGGTCAGCTGAGAGGCCCTAACGGTATCATCGCGTCACCAAACTACCCTGTCCAGTATGACAACAATGCTAACTGCACCTGGTTCATCACCGCTACAGACACCACCAAGGTATGGTCTCACATTGCTAATGCTATATGCTAATGCTGAAAATGGTGTGTTAATGTTGCTATGCTATATGCTAATCCAGTAACTATGTACAGAACTGACATGCTAAATGCTAATATTGACTATTTGCTTTGCTTTGTTAATATTTACAACCGTCTGACATTATGACATGCTAATATGGAAATTATACTGAAAATGGAGTACTTAAAGTTAGTGATGCTATGCTACGCTAATATGTACTACTGTTTATGCACTACTTGTTTTCTTCTCTGATGGTAAGCTAAATGTTAATTGTGCTACTGCTAGAAAAGCAAATCAACATTTTATTGGTCACACACACAAATGTATTTATTGGTCACATACACATGGTTGGCAGATGTTAATGCGAGTGTAGTGAAATGCTTGTGCTTCTAGTTCTGACCGTGCAGTAATATCTAACAAGTAATCTAACAATTTCACAACAACTACCTTGTGTGTATAAGAATATGTGCATATAAATATATGGATGAGCGATGGCCGAACTGCATAGGCAAGATGCAGTAGATGGTATAGAGTACAGTAGGGTATGTAAACATTATATAAAGTGGCATTGTTTAAAGTGACTTGTGGTACATTTATTAGATCAAACTTTTAATTATTAAAGTGGCTAGAGATTGAGTCAGTATGTTGGCAGCAGCCACTCACTCAATGTTAGTGAGGGCTGTTTAACAGTCTGATGGCCTTGAGATAGAAGCTGTTTTCCAGTCTCTCGGTCCCAGCTTTGATGCACCTGTACTGACCTCGCCTTCTGGATGATAGCAGGGTGAACAGGAAGTGGCTCGGGTGGTTGTTGTCCTCAATGATCTTTTTGGCATTCCTGTGACATCGGGTGGTGTAGGTGTTCTGGAGGGCAGGTAGTTTGCCCCCGGTGATGTGTTGTGCAGACCTCACTACCCTCTGGAGAGCCTTGCGGTTGTGGGCAGACCAGTTGCAGTACCAGGCAACAGTCCGACAGGATGCTCTCGATTGTGCATCTGTAAAAGTTTGTAAGTGTTTATGGTGATAAGACGCATTTCTTCAGCCAAACTGAAGAGTCTGTGTGGTGGACCATTTCAGTTTGTCCGTGATGTGTTCGCCGAGGAACTTAAAAACTTTCCATCTTCTGTCCCGTCAATGTGGATAGGGAGGCGCTCCCTCTGCTGTTTCCTGAAGTCCACGATAATTTCCTTCGTTTTGTTGACTTTGAGTGTGAGGTGATGTTGCTGACACCACACTCCAAGGGCCCTCACTTCCTCCCTGTAGGCCATCTCATCGTTGTTGGTAATCAAGCCTACCAATGTTGTGTCGTCTGCAAACTTGATGATTGAGTTGGAGGCGTGCATGGCCATGCAGTCATGGGTGAACAGGGAGTACAGGAGAGGGCTGAGAACTCACCCTTGTGGGGCCCCGGTGTTGACGGTCAGCAGGGTGGAGATGTTGTTTCCTACCCTCACCACCTGTAATGTGTTTCCAAACCATCATTTTAGGTGTATATTCTTTGCCCAAACTCTGTCAGATCAGATCCACCTTTCATTTAAGTTGCTGTGTTACACACAAAGAGAGCTAGCACTGTGGCTATAGAGCTTCTTTTGTGGACTAGTCAGATACAATATCCTGCATAGGAGTTGGTACAATGTCCTGCAAAGGAGTTGGTACAATGTCCTGCAAATCAGTTGGTACAATGTCCTGCAAAGGAGTTGGTACAATGTCCTGCAAATCAGTTGGTACAATGCCCATCAAAGGATTTGGTACAATGTCCTGCAAAGGAGGTGGTACAATGTCCTGCAAAGGAGTTGGTACAATGTCCTGCAAAGGAGTTGGTACAATGTCCTGCAAAGGAGTTGGTACAATGTCCTGCAAAGGAGTTGGTACAATGTCCTGCAAAGGAGTTGGTACAATGTCCTGCAAAGGAGTTGGTACAATGTCCTGCAAAGGAGTTGGGAAATTACAGCTAGAGATGGGTAGATGTTACGAATCCCTTTTGGCCCGACAGTCTAGAGGAGATGGTAACGAGACCCGTAACATAAATCATGCAAATTACAATAGTGACAAAGTAAAAGTGAGAACGAAATAACCACAGAGGGTGAAACAGAGAGATCTACAGACATAGTAGGAGAGGGTGAAACAGAGAGATCTACAGACATAGTAGGAGAGGGTGAAACAGAGAGATCTACAGACATATGGCATTTACAGAGAGATTGATCTCTAGAGCAAACAACTGACAGGGTTTTTAAACCAAGGGAAAGGAATTGATGATTGATTGGTGACTGATTGGGGATGATTTTCACCTGTGAGGGGAGAAGGAGAGAAAAGAACACAGGATACATACACATACACCCACAGGATACCTGTATCCGTAACAATAGATGTAAAGTCATCAGAGAGAGAAAGAGAGAGATAGTGGAATGACCTGTGGAGAAGGAGAGGAAGAAGACAGCACAGAGATGGAGAGGTATAGACATCAATACGTGGATATGATAAGAGGCAGAGATGACTTCAGATGTTCAAAGGCCACAGTGCTAACACACGTCCTTCTCTGAGCTCAAACAGATCTGTCCCCTTATGAGGGACAGAGTAGGGAGGAGAGAGGAGTGAGGAGTGGGAGACACACGTAAAGTGAAATTAAGTGCACACGTGCATCACACACACAGGCGCGTGTCTTTGGCAATTTTTAGGGCCTTCTTCTGTCACTGCCTGGTATAGAGGTCCTGGATGGCAGGAAGCTTTGCCCCAGTGATGTACTGGGCTGTACACACTACCTTCTGTAGTGCCTCCCTTTGAGGCCGAGCAATTGCCATACCAGGTGGTGATGCAACCAGTTAGGATGCTCTCAATGGCGCAGCTGTCAAACTTTTTGTGGATCTGAGGACCCAGATATTTTGAGTTGTTGGGCATTGTTGTGCCCTCTTCACGACTGTCTTGGTGTGTTTGGACCATGATAGTTTGTTTGTGATGTGGACACCAAAAAACTTGAAGCCCTCAATCTGCTCAACTACAGCCTCATCAATGAGAATGAGGGCCTGCTTTTGCTGTAGTCCACAAACATCTCCTTTGTCTTGATCATGTTGAGGGAGAGGTTGTTGTCCTGGCACCACACGGCCAGGTCTCTGACCTCCTCCCTATAGGCTGCCTCAACGTTGTAGGACAGGTTGTTGTCCTGGCACCACACGGCCAGGTCTCTGACCTCCTCCCTATAGGCTGTCTCATCGTTGTCGGTGATCAGATGTGTTGTTGCCTACCCTTACCACCTGGGGGCGGCCCGTAAGCAAGTCCAGGATCCAGTTGCAGACGGAGGTGTTTTGTCCCAGGGTCCTTAGCTTAGTGATGAGCTTTGAGGTCACTATGGAGTTGAACGCTAAGCTGTAATCAGTGAACAGTATTATCACGTAGATGTTCCTTTTGTCCAGGTGGGAAAGGGCAAAGTGGAGTGCAATAGAGATTGCATCATCTGTGGATCTTTTCGGGTGGTATGACATTTTGTGTGGGTCTAGAGATTCTGGGATAATGGTGTGTATGTGAGCCATTTCCAGCCTTGCAAAGCACTTCGTGGCTACAGACGTGAGCGGCTTTGTGAATGTTTATCTTTTTAGAGGTTTTGCTCACATCGGCTATGGCGAGCGTGATCACACAGTCACCCAGAACAGCTGGTGCTCTCATGCATTCTTCAGTGTTTGGTTGCCTCAAAGCGTGCATAGAAGTCATTTAGCTCATCTGGTAGGTTTGTGTCACAGGGCAGCTCGTGGCTGGGTTTCCCTTTGTAGTCCGTAATAGTTTGCAAGTTGTAGTTTTCAAGCCCTGGCACATTCGACAAGTGTTGATGCCGGTGTAGTCCGATTCAACTTTAGTCCTGTATTTATGCGTTTCCTGTTTGATGGTTCGTCTGAGGTCATAGCGGGATTTCTTATAAGCGTCTGGGTTAGAGTCCCACTCCTTGAAAGCAGCAGCCTTTTGTTCAGTGCGTGTTCACTGTAATCCACGGCTTCTGGTTGGGGTATGTACGTACAGTCACTGTGGAGACAGTGTCATCAATTCACTTCTTGATGAAGCAATTGATTGATGTGTTGTACTCCTCATTGCCATCGGATTGAGTCACGAAACATATTCCAGTCTGTGCTAGCAAAACAGTCTCGTAGTTTAGCATTTGCGTCATCTGACCCCTTCTATATTAAGCTAGTCACTTGTACTTCCAGCTTTAGTTTTTTGTTTGTAAGCAGGAATCAGGAGGATAGAGTTATGGTCAGATTTGCCAAATGGAGGGTGAGGGAGAGCTTTGTATGCATCTCTGTGTGTGGAGTAAAGGTGGTCTAGAGTTGTAATCCCCTCTGGTTGATCATGTGACATGCTGGTAGAAATTCGGTGAAAAATGGATTCAAGTTTCCCATCACCCAACTCTCCGGCCACTAGGAGCGCCGCCTCTGGATGAGCATGTTCATGTTTGCTAATGTCCCTGTACAGATCATTGACTGCGGTCTGTAGTGTGGTCTATAGCTTATCATGAGATACTCTACCTCAGGCGAGCAAAACCTCGAGACTTCCTTAATATTAGATTTGGTGCACCAGCTGTTATTGACAAATAGACACAGACCACCAGCCCTTTGTCTTACCGGAGGCAGCTGTTCTATCTACCGATGGAACTAAATCAGCTGTATGACATTCATTCAACCAAGACTCTGTGAAAAAATAAGATATTACAGTTTTTAATGTTTGTAGAATCGTCTTGATCGGAGTTCAATCAATTTATTCTCCAGTTTATTGCATGTTGGCCAATAGGACGAATGGTAGAGGCACGTTGGCCAATAGGACGAATGGTAGAGGCACGTTGGCCAATAGGACGAATGGTAGAGGGCGGGTTACCCACTCGCTGACCAATTCTCATCAGGCACCCTGACCTGCGTCCCCTGTCTCGGCGTCTCCTCTTCATGCGAATGACGGGGATTTGGGCCTGCTCAGGTATCTGGAGTAAATCCTTTGTATTGGCGTCTCTATCTGGAGTAAATCAATCGATGTCCTGAAGCTCTTTTTAAAGAGAGGGTGGAAGAAACATTCTTTAAAAAATCAGTTCCAAACAGTTAGGGGCCAAACAGCAGCCTCCTCCTCCGGGACATTCGTGAAAATCATGCACTAAATGTTAACATCTTGTTGATAATTTTGTTGCAACAATACTGGTCAAATTAAGATCCTACACATGTATGTATTTTTGTAGGATGAAACTGCATTTTATCTGGTGATCTGACCCACAACAGCACCCTCCCCCCCCCCCCCCCCCCCCCCACTCCCTCCCTCCCCCCCTCCCCCCCCCCACTCCCTCCCCCCCTCCCTCCCTCCCTCCCTCCCTCCCTAGTCCTGGCAATTTACATCAGTGAGTGGGTTTACCATGAGACAGAATGCAATTTGCATTTTTATCAGCTTTTTCATTAGGCCTCAGGCTCTCCCAGTAAACATAAAAAATCTGCCGGCAGTGTGGGGAAGTGTGGGGCAGTGTGGGGAAGTGTGGGGCAGTGTGGGGAAGTGTGGGGCAGTGTGGGGAAGTGTGGGGAAGTGTGGGGCAGTGTGGGGAAGTGTGGGAAAGTGTGGGGCAGTGTGGGGAAGTATGGGGCAGTGTGGGGCAGTGTGGGGAAGTGTGGGGAAGTGTGGGGCAGTGTGGGGCAGTGTGGGGAAGTGTGGGGCAGTATGGGGAAGTGTGGGGCAGTGTGGGGCAGTGTGGGGAAGTGTGGGGAAGTGTGGGGCAGTGTGGGGCAGTGTGGGGCAGTGTGGGGAAGTGTGGGGAGGTGTGGGGCAGTGTGGGGCAGTGTGGGGAAGTGTTGGGAAGTGTGGGGCAGTGTGGGGAAGTGTGGGGCAGTGTGGGGCAGTGTGGGGAGGTGAGGGGCGGTGTGGGGCGATGTGGGGCGGTGTGGGGAAGTGTGGGGAAGTGTGGGGCAGTGTGGGGAAGTGTGGGGCAGTGTGGGGCAGTGTGGGGAAGTGTGGGGCAGTGTGGGGCAGTGTGGGGAAGTGTGGGGCAGCTCATTTGAATTGGAAGACTACACAGCCCCTTTTCCCTGTTGATTTGGTTTGTTTTTTTTCCCTTCACAAATGTTTTTTCCTTCTTCATCCTTATTTACTGATTTTATGTTAAAATGTATTATTTATTATTAGCATTTAGCATTTAGATTATTGAACTCGTCCCTGAATTTCTCGTGAGCCAATGAGCTCAGTTGAGTAGATCTACATCCTGGGTAGAAAAGTGAATGCATAAATCCATCCTTACATGTACTCAGTCTTGTGATGGATATATTCAACTTGTGATGCTGCTCTTCACTTCACTGGAAGTTACTGGAAATGGCCCACAATGGGATTTCGTGATTTAGGGTTGGCTGTTTCTTAAATCACAACATTTTCTCTGCCAAGACCACTACTTTTGAGTTATGTTGGATCTAGTAGTGCACTACAAAAGGAATAGTGTTCCACTTGGGATACAGCCTCTGAGTTGCTGAATTAGACAGATGTGTTCTATCTCGTTAGGTGACATCATCAGGTTAGACTCACTATTCACTGCCTTGATTGGTTGAGGGACGAGCGTTTCATAGGAGTGACACCACTTGTCGGATTAGAGGATGGAGGGATAGAGGGGTGGGTGGATAGAGGGATAGAGGATGGAGGATAGAGGGATAGAGGATAGAGGGATAGAGGGATAGAGGAATAGAGTGTGGAGGAATGGAGGGTGGTGGGATAGAGGATGGAGGAATAGAGTGTGGAGGAATAGAGGGTGGAGGAATAGAGGGTGGAGGGATAGAGGATGGAGGATAGAGGGATAGAGGAATAGAGGATGGAGGGATTGAGGGATGAGGAATAGAGTGTGATGGAATAGAGGGTGGAGGAATAGAGGATGGAGGGATAGAAAGATGGGTGGATGGAGGATAGAGGGATAGAGGATGGAGGATAGAGGAATAGAGGATGGAGGGATAGAGGGGTGGGTGGATAGAGGGATAGAGGATGGAGGATAGAGGAATATAGGATGGAGGGATTGAGGGATTGAGGATAGAGGATTAGAGGATGAAGGATAGAGGATGGATGATAGTGGGATAGAGGAATAGAGGATGGAGGGATTGAGGGATAGAGGAACAGAGGATGAAGGAATAGTGTGGAGGAATAGAGGGTGGAGGGATGGAGGATGGAGGGATAGAGGATGGAGGATAGAGGGATAGAGGAACAGAGGATGGAGGAATAGAGTGTGGAGGAATAGAGGGTGGAGGAATAGAGGATGGAGGGATTGAGGGATAGAGGATGGAGGATAGAGGAATATAGGATGGAGGGATTGAGGGATAGAGGATTAGAGGATGGAGGATAGAGGATGGATGATAGTGGGATAGAGGAATAGAGGATGGAGGGATTGAGGGATAGAGGAACAGAGGATGAAGGAATAGTGTGGAGGAATAGAGGGTGGAGGGATAGAGGATGGAGGGATAGAGGATGGAGGATAGAGGGATAGAGGAACAGAGGATGGAGGAATAGAGTGTGGAGGAATAGAGGGTGGAGGAATAGAGGATGGAGGGATTGAGGGATAGAGGAGCAGAGGATGGAGGAAGAATAGAGTGTGGAGGAAAGAGGGTGGAGGGATAGAGGATGGAGGGATGTGGAGGATAGAGGATGGAGGATAGAGGATAGAGGATGAGGATGGAGGGATTGAGGATTAGAGGAACAGAGGGTGGAGGAATAGAGTGTGGAGGAATAGAGGGTGGAGGGATAGAGGATGGAGGGATAGAGGATGGAGGGATAGAAGGATGGGTGGATGGAGGATAGAGGGATAGAGGATAGAGGGATAGAGGATGGAGGATAGAGGGATAGAGGAATAGAGGATGGAGGGATAGAGTGTGGAGGAATAGAGGGTGGAGGAATAGAGGATGGAGGGATTGAGGGATAGAGGATGGAGGATAGAGGAATATAGGATGGAGGGATTGAGGGATAGAGGAATAGAGGATGGAGGAATAGAGGATGGATGATAGTGGGATAGAGGAATAGAGGATGGAGGGATTGAGGGATAGAGGAACAGAGGATGAAGGAATAGTGTGGAGGAATAGAGGGTGGAGGGATAGAGGATGGAGGGATAGAGGATGGAGGATAGAGGGATAGAGGAACAGAGGATGGAGGAATAGAGTGTGGAGGAATAGAGGGTGGAGGAATAGAGGATGGAGGGATTGAGGGATAGAGGAGCAGAGGATGGAGGAATAGAGTGTGGAGGAATAGAGGGTGGAGGGATAGAGGATGGAGGGATAGGATAGGAGGATGGAGGATAGAGGATAGAGGAATGGAGGGATAGAGGATAGAGGACAGAGGGGTGAGGAATAGAGGGTGGAGGAATAGAGTGTGGAGGAATAGAGGTGGAGGGATAGAGGATGGAGGGTAGAGGATGGAGGGATAGAAGGATGGGTGGATGGAGGATAGAGGGATAGAGGATAGAGGGATAGAGGATGGAGGATAGAGGGATAGAGGAATAGAGGATGGAGGGATTGAGGGATAGAGGAACAGAGGATGGAGGAATAGAGTGTGGAGGAATAGAGTGTGGAGGAATAGAGGGTGGAGGAATAGAGGGTGGAGGAATAGAGGGTGGAGGAATAGAGGGTGGAGGGATAGAGGATGTAGGGATAGAAGGATGGGTGGATGGAGGATAGAGGATGGAGGATAGAGGGATAGAGGATTAGAGGATGGAGGGATTGAGGGATAGAGGAACAGAGGATGGAGGATAGAGGGATAGAGGATTAGAGGATAGAGGGATAGAGGATGGAGGGATAGAGGATGGAGGGATAGAGGATGGAGGGATAGAGGATAGAGGGATAGAGGATGGAGGGATAGAGGAACAGAGGATGGAGGATGGAGGGATAGAGGGATAGAGGATAGAGGGGTAGAGGATGGAGGGATAGAGGGATAGAGTGATAGATGGATTATAGCAGTGGTTCCCAAACTTGTTATAGTCCCGTACCCCTTCAAACATTCATCCTCCAGCTGCATACCTCCCCTCTAGCACCAGGGTCACCTGTAGCCCCTCTAGCACCAGGGTCGGCTGTACCCCCTCTAGCACCAGGGTCAGCTGTACCCCCTCTAGCACCAGGGTCGGCTGTACCCCCTCTAGCACCAGGGTCAGCTGTACCCCCTCTAGCACCAGGGTCAACTGTACCCCCTCTAGCACCAGGGTCAACTGTACCCCCTCTAGCACCAGGGTCTTCTGTACCCCCTCTAGCACCAGGGTCAGCTGTACCCCCTCTAGCACCAGGGTCAACTGTACCCCCTCTAGCACCAGGGTCAACTGTACCCCCTCTAGCACCAGGGTCAGCTGTACCCTTTCTCTAGCACCAGGGTCAACTGTACCCCGTCTAGCTCCAGGGTCAGCTGTACCCCCTCTAGCACCAGGGTCGCCTGTACCCCCTCTAGCACCAGGGTCAGCTGTACCCCCTCTAGCACCAGGGTCGACTGTACCCCCTCTAGCACCAGGGTCGGCTGTACCCCCTCTCGCACGAGGGTCAGCTGTACCCCCTCTAGCACCAGGGTCAGTTTACCCCTTCTAGCACCAGGGTCGGCTGTACCCCCTCTAGCACCAGGGTCGGCTGTACCCCCTCTAGCACCAGGGTCGGCTGTACCCCCTCAGCTCACTCTCAAATGTTGTTTTTTGCCATAATTGTAAGCCAGCCACACAAACGCTATACGATACATTTACAAAACATAAGAATTAATCTGAGGTTTTGTCACAAATCGGCTCGTGGGAAGTGACATAGAGCTCTTACAGGAAGTGACATAGAGTTCCTACAGGAAGTGGCATAGAGTTCCTACAGGAAGTGGCATAGAGCTCTTACAGGAAGTGACATAGAGCTCTTACAGGAAGTGATATAGAGCTCTTACAGGAAGTGACATAGAGCTCCTACAGGAAGTGACATAGAGCTCTTACAGGAAGTGACATGGAGCTCTTACAGGAAGTGACATTGAGCTCTAACAGGAAGTGACATAGAGCTCTTACAAGACCAGGACACAAATAATAATATAACTTGAATCAATAATTTTGCTCTTTGTTTAACTCTCATATTAAACTGTATTTGTTCATCATAAAACTCCTGTGTCTTATTTTTCAAATATGCATATTTCGTTTCCAAATGTCTGCGCAAGAGTGAAGGTTACCCACAAGAGAGTAACGGTTAATGTGATTGGATGAGTAACGGTTAATGTGATTGGATGAGTAACGGTTAATGTGATTGGATGTTAATTATTTGACTAGGCTCCCTGTATTTGACATTGTGTTATTTCACTGAACACTAAATGGTTCTATTTTATTTTTGGCAGTGAAACGAGGCTACTCAGACGCGGGAAATAACCTCACCCAAATGTATAGCCCCGTTGGAAATAACCTCACCCAAATGTATAGCCCCGTTGGAAATAACCTCACCCAAATGTATAGCCCCGTTGGAAATAACCTCACCCAAATGTATAGCCCCGTTGGAAATAACCTCGCCCAAATGTATAGCCCCGTTGGAAATAACCTCACCCAAATGTATAGCCCCGTTGGAAATAACCTCACCCAAATGTATAGCCCCATTGGAAATAACCTCACCCAAATGAATAGCCCCGTTGGAAATAACCTCGCCCAAATGTATAGCCCCGTTGGAAATAACCTCACCCAAATGTATAGCCCCGTTGGAAATAACCTCACCCAAATGTATAGCCCCGTTGGAAATAACCTCACCCAAATGTATAGCCCCGTTGGAAATAACCTGGCCCAAATGAATAGCCCCGTTGGAAATAACCTTGCCCAAATGTATAGCCCCGTTGGAAATAACCTGGCCCAAATGAATAGCCCCGTTGGAAATAACCTCGCCCAAATGTATAGCCCCGTTGGAAATAACCTGGCCCAAATGAATAGCCCCGTTGGAAATAACCTCACCCAAATGTATAGCCCCGTTGGAAATAACCTCGCCCAAATGTATAGCCCCGTTGGAAGTAACCTCGCCCAAATGTATAGCCCCGTTGGAAAATACAAATGGACTGTTTGAAAATGTGAAGCACATGTTTTTGTGGGTTACCCTCAATGGCATTGCATTGTGTGTGTGGCACTTTGGGAGTAGCCAGGAATAGCCGGATTAGAAGATGGAGAGATAGTGGATTAGAGGATAGAGGGATGGATGGATTAGAGGATATAGGGATAGAGGGATGGATGGATTAGAGGATAGAGGAATAGAGGGATGGATGGATTAGAGGATAGAGGAATAGAGGAATGGATGGATTAGAGGATAGAGGAATAGAGGGATGGATGGATTAAAGGATAGAGGAATAGAGGAATGGATGGATTAGAGGATAGAGGGATGGATGGATTAGAGGATAGAGGGATGGATGGATTAGAGGATAGAGGAATGGATGGATTAGAGGATAGAGGGATGGATGGATTAGAGGATAGAGGGATGGAGGGATGGATGGATTAGAGGATAGAGGAATGGATGGATTAGAGGATAGAGGGATGGATGGATTAGAGGATAGAGGGATGGAGGGATGGATGGATTAGAGGATAGAGGAATAGAGGAAGGGATGGATTAGAGGATAGAGGATTAGAGGGATGGATGGATTAGAGGATAGAGGAATAGAGGAATGGATGGATTAGAGGATAGAGGATTAGAGGGATGGATGAATTAGAGGATAGAGGAATAGAGGGATGGATGGATTAGAGGATAGAGGATTAGAGGGATGGATGGATTAGAGGATAGAGGAATAGAGGAATGGATGGATTAGAGGATAGAGGGATGGATTAGAGGATAGAGGCATAGAGGGATGGATGGATTAGAGGATAGAGGGATGGAGGGATGGATGGATTAGAGGATAGAGGAATAGAGGAAGGGATTAGAGGGATGGATGGATTAGAGGATAGAATAATAGAGGAATGGATGGATTAGAGGATAGAGGATTAGAGGGATGGATGGATTAGAGGATAGAGGAATAGAGGAATGGATGGATTAGAGGATAGAGGGATGGATGGATTAGAGGATAGAGGATTAGAGGGATGGATGGATTAGAGGGTAGAGGAATAGAGGAATGGATGGATTAGAGGATAGAGGGATGGATGGATTAGAGGATAGAGGAATAGAGGAATGGATGGATTAGAGGATAGAGGGATGGATGGATTAGAGGATAGAGGATTACAGGGATGGATGGATTAGAGGGTAGAGGAATAGAGGAATGGATGGATTAGAGGATAGAGGGATGGATTAGAGGATTGAGGAATGGATGGATTAGAGGATAGAGGGATGGATGGATTAGAGGATAGATGATTAGAGGGATGGATGGATTAGAGGATAGAGGAATAGAGGAATGGATGGATTAGAGGATAGAGGGATGGATTAGAGGATAGAGGCATAGAGGGATGGATGGATTAGAGGATAGAGGAATAGAGGGATGGATGGATTTGAGGATAGAGGCATAGAGGGATGGATGGATTTGAGGATAGAGGCATAGAGGGATGGATGGATTAGAGGATAGAGGAATAGAGGAATGGATGGATTAGAGGATAGAGGGATGGATGGATTAGAGGATAGAGGGATGGATGGATTTGAGGATAGAGGCATAGAGGGATGGATGGATTAGAGGATAGAGGAATAGAGGGATGGATGGATTAGAGGATAGAGGAATAGAGGGATGGATGGATTAGAGGATAGAGGAATAGAGGGATGGATGGATTAGAGGGTCTTCCAAATGGACAATTACCCCAAGCATACTTCCAAAGTTGTGTCAAAATGGATTAAGGACAACAAAGTCAAGGTATTGTAGTGGCCATCACAAAGTCCTGACGTCAAACCTATAGGAAATTTGTGGGCAGAACTGAAAAAGCGTGTGCAAGCAAGGAGGCCTGACTCAGTTACACCAGCTCTGTCATGAGGAATGGGCCAAAGTTCAGCCAACTTATTGTGGGAAGCTTGTGGAAGGCTACCCGAAACGTTTGACCCAAGTTAAACAATTCAAAGGCAATGCTACCAAATACTAATTGAGTTTATGTAAACTTCTGACCCACTGGGAATGAGATGAAAGAAATAAAAGCTAAAATAAATCATTCTCTCTACAATTATTCTGACATTTCACATTCTTAAAAATAAAGTGAGAGAGTAAGAAAGAGAAAGAGAGAGAGAAAGAGAGAGAAAGAGAGAGAGAGAGAGAGAGAGAGAGAGAGAGACAGAGACAGAGAGAGAGAGAGAGAGAGAGAGAGAGAGAGAGAGACAGAGAGAGAGGGAGAGAGAGAGACAGAGAGAGAGGGAGAGACAGAGACAGAGAGAGAGAGAGAGAGAGAGAGAGACAGAGAGAGAGAGAGAGAGAGAGAGAGACAGAGAGACAGAGAGAGAGAGAGAGAGAGAGAGAGAGACAGAGACAGAGAGAGAGAGAGAGAGAGAGAGAGAGACAGAGAGACAGAGAGAGAGAGAGAGAGAGAGAGAGGGAGGGAGGGAGGGAGCAATGCAGAGAATACATAAAATGGAGGGAATGATGTTTATATATTTGTGAACCATTTGGCGTTCTGACATCGTTACTGTCACCTAGGTGATCAAACTGACCTTTGAGGACTTTGACCTGGAACGTGGTTACGATACGTTGACCGTTGGAGATGGAGCCGTGGTCGGAGATCAGAAGACCGTCTTTCACGTGTGAGTTTCAGCCTCTCTGCTTCCTGTCTTATTTCTCTCTTTGTCCTTTTTCTTGTTCTCACATTTCTCACACAATTTTCTTGTGAATACACCCGCTCTTTCCCTCCTTCAGTTTGACTTGCTTTCCACCCACCTCTCTGTCTCTTTCACTAGCTTTCTCTCTGTCCGTCTTTCTCGACCACCTACTTACCCTCTCTCTCCCTCTCTCTCTCTCTCTCTCTCTCTCTCTCTCTCTCTCTGTCTCTTCCTCTTTCTCCATATCTGTCTTGCCATCTCTATCCTACCTTCCCTCTCTCACCTCTCTCCCTCCCTCCCTCAATCCCTCCTCCCCTGCATTCCTCCTCTCCCTCCTCCTCCTCCTCCTCCTCCTCCTCCTCCTCCTCCTCCACCTCCTCCTCCCCCACCCCCTCCTCCTCCTCCCCCACCTCCTCTCCCTACTCCTCCTCCTCCTCCTCCCTCTCCTCCTCCTCTCCTCCTTCCTCTCTTCCTCCTCTCCCTCCTCCTCCTCCTCCTCCCCCACCTCCCTACCACCTTCCATCTCCCTCCATCCATCTATTTCTGTCCATTTCATCACCTCCAGGACCAGTAGTGCGTGAAAGATAGATCCAGTGCCACATTGTCAATCCCTGCTCCCCTCAATGTTAAAACAAGATCACGGCCGTTCGCCACGTCGCGTTGCATATTGATGTGTCCTAATGGAGTTTGCTCCAACAGATGCTCCATAACGTTTCACTGGGTGTTGTTATTAATTGTGCTGAAATTTACGGCCTTAATAAAATTTTATAGATCGATTTTTATGTGGAGCTGTGTAGTGAGGCTTTAGGTTGTTGTGGAGGAGGAGGGGAGGAGAGGGGGGAGAGAGAGGGGAGAGAGGGAGGGATCCCTAAGTATCCCTAGGTGTGCTCTCACAAGCAAAGACACACTAACATAGGCACCGGCACACTCCCATGGGCACCAACACACTCCCATGGGCACCAACACACTAACACAGGCACAGACACACTCACACAGGCACAGACAGACTCACACTCACACAGACACACTAACACAGGCACAGACAGACTCACACTCACACAGACACACTCACACAGGCACAGACACACTCACACAGACACAGACACACTCACACAGGCACAGACAGGCTCACACTCACACAGACACACTCACACAGGCACAGACACACTCACACTCACACAGGCACAGACACACTCACACTCACACAGGCACAGACACACTCACACAGACACAGACACACTCACACAGACACAGACACACTAACACAGGCACAGACACACTCACACATCTTCCCCCTGTCTCCTACAGCCTATCAGGGACCACTACTCCAGACCTGGTGGTCAGCACCAGTCATCAGATGTGGCTCAACTTCAAGACTGACGACACCAGTGGCTCTCTGGGCTTCAAGGTGTCTTATGAAGGTAAGCTGATGAAGGTGATGATGATGATGGGTTTTGTTTCTGGTAATATCCCGCCAAAAGAAATACTTTGCTCCATCTTCCTCTCTGATTCTCATCTTCTCTGACTGTTAGAAGTGTGTGTGTGTGTGTGTGTGTGTGTGTGTGTGTGTGTGTGTGTGTGTGTGTGTGTGTGTGTGTGTGTGTGTGTGTTTGTGTGTGGGCACGTAAGACTTTAGTGAGTCTAGCCATATCTCCTTTTGACGATGAGCTGGCCTCATGTTTCTGCTCTTTCCATGACATAGATGGTTAACCAGGTGAATCCAGGTGAAAGCTATGATCCCTTATTGACCCCACTTGTTAAATCCACTTCAATCAGTGTAGTTGAAGGGGAGGAGACAGGTTGAATTAGGATGTTTAAGCCTTGAGACAATTGAGACATGGATTGTGTGTGTTTGCCATTCAGAAGGTGAATGGACAAGACGAAGGATTTAAAGTGCCTTTTGAACAGGGTAGTAGGGGACAGCCACACCGGTTTGTGTCAAGAACTGCAACGCTGCTGGGTTTTTCACGCTCAACGGTTTCCCCTGTGTATCAAGAATGGTCCACCGCCCAAAGCACAACCAGCCAACTTGACACAACTGTGGGAAGCATTGGAGTTGACATGGCCCGGCATCCTTGAGGGCAAAAGGGAGTGCAACTTAATATTAGGAAGGTGTTCTTAATGTTTTTTACACTCAGTGTATACTGTTGTTTCATCTGTAGTTCTAACACACACACACACACACACACACACACACACACACACACACACACACACACACACACACACACACACACACACACACACAGACACACACACACACACACACAGACACAGACACAGACACAGACACACACAGACACAGACACAGACACAGACACACACACACACACAGACACAGACACAGACACAGACACAGACACACACACACACACACAGACACAGACACAGACACAGACACAGACACAGACACACACAGACACAGACACAGACACAGACACAGACACACACACACAGACACACACACAGACACAGACACAGACACAGACACAGACACAGACACACACACACACACACACACAGACACAGACACAGACACAGACACAGACACAGACACAGACACAGACACAGACACACACAGACACAGACACACACACACACACACACACACACACACACACACACACACACACACACACACACACACACACACACACACACACAGACACAGACACAGACACAGACACAGACACAGACACACACAGACACAGACACAGACACAGACACAGACACACACACACACACAGACACAGACACAGACACAGACACAGACACACACACACACACACACACACACACAGACACAGACACAGACACAGACACAGACACAGACACAGACACACACAGACACAGACACAGACACACACACACACACACACACACACACACACACACACACACACACACACACACTGTTATATTGTGTTGTTTCCTGTATGTTTTAACACCCAGAAGAAAGTAGAGGGGCAGAACTCCTTTGAAACAATGAGATCAGCTTTAATGAAGGAGAATAATTACTGAGAAGCATTTTTTTCTCCCTTTAGTGATTGAGGATTCCCAAAAATGTACTTCAATTTGAATAATTTTGCATATTTTCTAGATTATCTGGTGTAGACATAATACAGACCCACAGACACAGAAGAACACACACACACACACACACACACACACACACACACACACACACACACACACACACACACACACACACACACACACACACACACACACACACACACACACACAGAGACAAACACACACAGAGACACACACACACAGAGACAAACACACACAGAGAGACACACACACACACACACACACATATACAATGATGTTAGGACTCAGGACCCATGTCACATGATGTTAGGACTCAGGACCCATGTCACATGATGTTAGGACCCTCTCCCCTCAAACAAATGTACTTGTCCTCTTGCACAGATGTGCACTTAACGTTAGCTAGCTACCAACCTAGAAACTAACCAAAACATTGTTTAGAAAACCACGGTTACTTGCCTGGTTTGACAGATTGACAGACACTGAATTCATTTTTAAACAGACAGGTTTAATTGGTGTTGGACGTCATGCAGCCTGTCCTCTTTTTATGTCGGACGAAAATAGAATGTTCATGATGTCACCGTGACAACTGTCCACAAACATGACAGTAGACGTAGTAGAAACCAGTCTTTAGTCTTGAAATCTTTGGTTGTTTAATACACTACAGTACTCACTCTGTTTACTACACTACAGTACTCACTCTGTTTAATACACTACAGTACTCACTCTGTTTAATACACTACAGTACTCACTCTGTTTACTACACTACAGTACTCACTCTGTTTAATACACTACAGTACTCACTCTGTTTAATACACTACAGTACTCACTCTGTTTACTACACTACAGTACTCACTCTGTTTACTACACTACAGTACTCACTCTGTTCAATACACTACAGTACTCACTCTGTTTAATACACTACCGTACTCACTCTGTTTACTACACTACAGTACTCACTCTGTTTACTACACTATGTACACTACCGTACTCACTCTGTTTACTACACTACCGTACTCACTCTGTTATGTACACTACAGTACACACTCTGTTTAATACACTACAGTACTCACTCTGTTTACTACACTACAGTACTCACTCTGTTTAGTACACTACCGTACTCACTCTGTTTACTACACTACCGTACTCACTCTGTTTACTACACTATGTACACTACCGTACTTACTCTGTTTAATACACTACAGTACTCACTCTGTTTACTACACTACAGTACTCACTCTGTTTACTACACTACCGTACTCACTCTGTTTACTACACTACCGTACTCACTCTGTTTACTACACTACTATACTCACTCTGTTTACTACACTACAGTACTCACTCTGTTTACTACACTACCGTACTCACTCTGTTTAATACACTACCGTACTCACTCTGTTTACTACACTACCGTACTCACTCTGTTTACAACACTACAGTACTCACTCTGTTTACTACACTACAGTACTCACACTACCGTACTCACTCTGTTTACTACACTACCGTACTCACTCTGTTTACTACACTACCGTACTCACTCTGTTTACTACACTTCCGTACTCACTCTGTTTACTACACTACCATACTCACTCTGTTTACAACACTACAGTACTCACTCTGTTTACTACACTACAGTACTCACACTACCGTACTCACTATGTTTACTACACTACCGTACTCACTCTGTTTACTACACTACCGTACTCACTCTGTTTACTACACTACCATAATCACTCTGTTTACAACACTACAGTACTCACTCTGTTTACTACACTACAGAACTCACACTACCTTACTCACTCTGTTTACTACACTACAGTACTCACTCTGTTTACTACACTACCGTACTCACTCTGTTTACTACACTACCGTACTCACTCTGTTTACTACACTACCGTACTCACTCTGTTTACTACACTACCGTACTCACTCTGTTTACAACACTACAGTACTCACTCTGTTTACTACACTACAGTACTCACACTACCGTACTCACTCTGTTTACTACACTACAGTACTCACTCTGTTTACTACACTACCGTACTCACTCTGTTTACTATACTACAGTACACACTCTGTTTAATACACTACAGTACTCACTCTGTTTACTACACTACCGTACTCACTCTGTTTACTACACTACCGTACTCACTCTGTTTAGTACACTACAGTACTCACTCTGTTTAGTGCACTACCGTACTCACTCTGTTTAATACACTACAGTACTCACTCTGTTTACTACACTACCGTACTCACTCTGTTTAGTACACTACAGTACTCACTCTGTTTACTACACTACCGTACTCACTCTGTTTACTATACTACAGTACACACTCTGTTTAATACACTACAGTACTCACTCTGTTTACTACACTACCGTACTCACTCTGTTTACTACACTACCGTACTCACTCTGTTTAGTACACTACAGTACTCACTCTGTTTAGTGCACTACCGTACTCACTCTGTTTAATACACTACAGTACTCACTCTGTTTACTACACTACCGTACTCACTCTGTTTACTACACTACCGTACTCACTCTGTTTAGTGCACTACTGTACTCACTCTGTTTAGCACATGGCCTCACATGTGAATCATTAAAGAGATGGGCGGGGCTAAGGCTTAAGAGGGTGTGAACGATGCTGATGCTGAATGGGTTTAAAACAAAGCTCTCCAGTGGGTGTACCAAAACATTCAAGTGCCATTTTCTCAAAAGTGAGTTCATAAGTTTATCAATTTTCAAAGCAGAATGACTTGACCATTGTTCCTCAACTGTAGAGTATAATATATCACTTTGTAGCTTTGAGTCTCTACTTTAAATCCAATGTAATAAAACACAATGTCAAAATGTTGCTACATAAGACCCAATGGAGCCGGTCGGTCACGTATGCAGACACATCAAAGGACTTATATCCTTCCTTTTCTCTCTTTTTGTATTAATATTTCTTCCCTACTTTCTCCTGGGTGTTCTAATTGTAGTGTGGAAGAATAGGTTCAGATCGACTGGAGGGACTTCATTTTCAATGAGGCTGATGTAGCTGCAGTCTGTCTGTACTGATACTCAATAACAGCCAGGTCGCTCAAGATCCAAGGCGAAATTTGACGTCCATTCTGGTACCCAGGACCATCTGGCAATGACTTAAAAACCGGCCACTAGGGGCAACGGTGAGTGATATTACCACCATGGATTGCAGATGGGCAGCAGCTGCGAGCTAAAAAAAAAATTATTATTAATTTTTTGTTTTAACCAAAACCTTAATTCTAATATTAACGATTCAAAAATAATTGTCTAAACTTAACCGTGGACATATCTACTGTACACACAATAAAACCAAAGTCAATATTAGCATGTGAAGTAGCTAGCTAGCTAGCTGTAAAATCACCTAAACAAACTGCACTATCAATTTAGGAGTCTGTCTCATCCGAGTTCAACTTGGGCAGGAGTGCAGAGTACGTTGCTATGGCAACAGAGGCCCTTTCCCACTGGGGGAACAGGGCGCATTGGGAGATAACACTTGAAGGAGGAACTGAGTTGAATAATTTGATACACTGATTAGATTGTGCACATCTAATGTGAATAATGTACTTTGTCATGCCAATATAAACGGATGGATGTGTTCTAGACAAGTGTGGCCACACCATCTGTTGGCTGATTTGACAATCTGAAATGCAGGTAATGATTTTAAAAAGAGTTATGAAATGTGATAGTGTGTTTTCTGCTGTCTCCAGTGACCAGAACCATGTACTGTAGCTATGACGTGTTCCTACAGAATTTCCTGATTTCTCAGACTGACCAATCAGAAGTTAGATTTCTCAGACTGACCAATCAGAAGTTACATTTCTCAGACTGACCAATCAGAAGTTACATTTCTCAGACTGACCAATCAGAAGTTAGATTTCTCAGACTGACCAATCAGAAGTTATTTTACCACTGATAGAACATACGTTTCCACCAACAGGAGTTTCATGGCTTGTTATTCTGGGTATTATCCTTTTCACCCCCCTATCCAATGGAAATGTTTTCATTTCCATATCAAATTATTTCTGGGTAACAATGAAGTATCTTATTGTCTTTTTTGTTTTTTTCTCCAATAAAAATAGTCTAAAATAAAATAAAAATTAAAAAAGATTTTTAGCAAAGACCAATAATGCGAGTGGTTGTGAGGGTTAACTGTTGTTTGGAACTCTCTTTTTTATTGGTCCATTAACTAATCTACTTCCTGGTGATTTTTTACATACATAACATAAAACATTCACGCAAAAAAAAAAAGTGTTTACAGTGAAAATCAATCCTCCCCCTTATTCATAATAATACTACCTTTCTTCTCCCCAAGACGCCCAAAGTCACTTTAAAACAAAATCTGCAGTACAAAAAAGCAATGAAACAACTCATTATAAATCCATAGGTGGGCATAACACTGAGTTACATCCATAAGTAATGGACCTGATGAGTCCCTTAGGATACTAATCTCCACATCGTAGACACTAAATATGTGTTTAAAAAATGATAGTCATTAAGGTGCTTTTCCTGGTACCCTGGTCCTATAAAACATTTGTGAAAACGCAAATGAACCCTGGACCAGCGTGAGTCGCGAGTTCAACATCGTGGACCAGAGTACTAGGTACTGGGATGTGGCAGCGTGAGTCGCGGGTTCAACATCCAGGACCAGAGTACCAGGTACTGGGATGTGACAGCGTGAGTCGTGGGTTCAACATCCAGGACCAGAGTACCAGGTACTGGGATGTGGCAGCGTGAGTCGTGGGTTCAACATCCAGGACCAGAGTACCAGGTACTGGGATGTGACAGCATGAGTCGTGGGTTCAACATCCTGGACCAGAGTACCAGGTACTGGGATGTGGCAGCGTGAGTCGTGGGTTCAACATCCAGGACCAGAGTACCAGGTACTGGGATGTGGCAGCGTGAGTTGCGGGTTCAACATCCAGGACCAGAGTACCAGGTACTGGGATGTGGCAGCGTGAGTTGCGGGTTCAACATCCAGGACCAGAGTACCAGGTACTGGGATGCGGCTGCCTGATTCGTTGGTTCAACATCCAGGACCAGAGTACCAGGTACTGGGATGCGGCTGCGTGATTCGTTGGTTCAACATCCAGGACCAGAGTACCACTACTGTGGCGTGGCAGTGGGAGTCGCATGGAAGTTTTTTTGCCCGTTGTCAACAAGTTAGCTCACTTACGTCATGTAGAATGTGCATTTTGCTAATCGCACCCTGAAACGGTTATTTTTCAGACCTTGTGAAAGCAAAACATATTATGTAAAATTCTCACTAACAATTTAGGAACCTCGAACCAGGGTAACTCCTTTCATATGTGAAAACACCCTAAATCACCCATGGATTATCTCTCAGTATCCGATCCCCTTGTGCATTTTAAAAGGTCATGAGAATCTAGCATCATTCCATGGATGGATGGATGGGCTTATTTGTCCTGTACTCTTCCTGTTCTGACGTTCCATTTACCGATTCATCACTGGGAGTTCTCTGGTTTCCATCTGTAGCAGCCCCGGAAAATACAGGACGGGGAAGAGTGAGGGATGCATGAATAATTGGATAATGTACGGGATGAGGGGTGTGTGTGCGTGTGTAGAGACTAAAGAAATATGTGCCAGCGTGTGAAAGTGCACGTCAGCTACTCGTCCCAGGCAGAAGCTGCAGAGAGAGAGAGATGTAAAATACACTGGACAAAACATTTATATTTCCATGAGATACAGGGTTGAAGGTCACCAGGACATATACAGGATACTACCCTCTACAACACTATGTCACCAGGACATATACAGGATACTACCCTCTAAAACACTATGTCACCAGGACATATACAGGATACTACCCTCTACAACACTATGTCACCAGGACATATACAGGATACTACCCTCTACAACATAACCTTCACTATGTCACCAGGACATATACAGGATACTACCCTCTACAACACTATGTCACCAGGACATATACAGGATACTACCCTCTAAAACACTATGTCACCAGGACATATACAGGATACTACCCTCTACAACACTATGTCACCAGGACATATACAGGATACTACCCTCTACAACATAACCTTCACTATGTCACCAGGACATATACAGGATACTAAACTATACAACACTATGTCACCAGGACATATACAGGATACTACCCTCTACAACACTATGTCACCAGGACATATCGAGGATACTACCCTCTACAGTACTATGTCACCAGGACATATACAGGATACTACCCTCTACAACACTATGTCACCAGGACATATCGAGGATACTACCCTCTACAATACTATGTCACCAGGACATATACAGGATACTACCCTCTACAACACTATGTCACCAGGACATATACAGGACACTACCCTCCACAACACTGTGTCACCTGGACATATACAGGATACTACCCTCAACAACATAACCTTCACTATGTCACCAGGACATATACAGGATACTACCCTCTACAGCACTATGTCACCAGGACATATACAGGATACTACCCTCTACAACACTATGTCACCAGGACATATACAGGATACTACCCTCCACAACATAACGTTCACTATGTCACCAGGACTTATACAGGATACTACCCTCTACAACACTATGTCAACAGGACATATACAGGATTCTACCCTCTACCACACTATGTCACCAGGACATATACAGGATACTACCCTCTACAACACTATGGCACCAGGACATATGCAGGATACTGCCCTCCACAACACTATATCACCAGGACATATGCAGGATACTACCCTCTACAACACTATGTCACCAGGACATATACAAGATACTACCCTCTACAACACTATGTCACCAGGACATATACAAGATACTACCCTCTACAACACTATGTCACCAGGACATATACAAGATACTACCCTCTACAACACTATGTCACCAGGACATATACAGGATACTACCCTCTACAACACTATGTCACCAGGACATATCGAGGATACTACCCTCTACAATACTATGTCACCAGGACATATACAGGATACTACCCTCTACAGCACTATGTCACCAGGACATATCGAGGATACTACCCTCCACAATAATATGTCACCAGGACATATACAGGATACTACCCTTCACTATGTCACCAGGACATATACAGGATACAACCCTCTACAACACTATGTCACCAAGACATATACAGGATTCTACCCTCTACAACACTATGTCACCAGGACATATACAGGATACTACCCTCTACAACACTATGTCACCAGGACATATACAGGATACTACCCTCCACAACATAACCTTCACTATGTCAACAGGACATATACATGATACTACCCTCTACAACACTATGTCACCAAGACATATAGAGGATACTACCCTTCACTATGTCACCAGGACATATACAGGATACAACCCTCTACAACACTATGTCACCAAGACATATACAGGATTCTACCCTCTACAACACTATGTCACCAGGACATATACAGGATACTACCCTCCACAACATAACGTTACTATGTCACCAGGACTTATACAGGATACTACCCTCTACAACACTATGTCAACAGGACATATACAGGATTCTACCCTCTACCACACTATGTCACCAGGACATATACAGGATACTACCCTCTACAACACTATGTCACCAGGACATATGCAGGATACTGCCCTCCACAACACTATATTACCAGGACATATACAGGATACTACCCTCTAAAACACTATGTCACCAGGACATATACAAGATACTACCCTCTACAACACTATGTCACCAGGACATATACAGGATACTACCCTCTACAACACTATGTCACCAGGACATATTGAGGATACTACCCTCTACAATACTATGTCACCAGGACATATACAGGATACTACCCTCTACAGCACTATGTCACCAGGACATATCGAGGATACTACCCTCCACAATAATATGTCACCAGGACATATACAGGATACAACCCTCTACAACACTATGTCACCAAGACATATACAGGATTCTACCCTCTACAACACTATGTCACCAGGACATATACAGGATACTACCCTCTACAACACTATGTCACCAGGACATATACAGGATACTACCCTCCACAACATAACCTTCACTATGTCACCAGGACATATACATGATACTACCCTCTACAACACTATGTCACCAAGACATATACAGGATACTACCCTTCACTATGTCACCAGGACATATACAGGATACAACCCTCTACAACACTATGTCACCAAGACATATACAGGATTCTACCCTCTACAACACTATGTCACCAGGACATATACAGGATACTACCCTCTACAACACTATGTCACCAGGACACATACAGGATACTACCCTCCACAACACTATATCACCAGGACATATACAGGATACTACCCTCTACAACATAACCTTCACTATGTCACCAGGACATATACAGGATACTACCCTCTACAACACTATGTCACCAGGACATATACAGGATACTACCCTCCACAACATAACCTTCACTATAGTTTGGGGCGGCAGGGTAGCCTAGTGGTTAGAGCGTTGGGCTAGTAACCGGAAGGTTGCAAGTTCAAACCCCCAAGCTGACAAGGTACAAATCTGTCGTTCTGCCCTTGAACAGGCAGTTAACCCACTGTTCCCAGGCCGTCATTGAAAATAAGAATTTGTTCTTAACTGACTTGCCTGGTTAAATAAAGGTAAAACAAACAAACAATGTCACCAGGACATATACAGGATACTACCCTCTACAACACTATGTCACCAGGACATATACAGGATACTACCCTCCACAACATAACCTTCACTATGTCACCAGGACATATACAGGATACTACACTCTACAACACTATGTCACCAGGACATATACAGGATACTACCCTCTACAACACTATGTCACCAGGACATATACAGGATACTACCCTCTACAACACTGTGTCACCAGGACATATCGAGGATACTACCCTTCACTATGTCACCAGGACATATACAGGATACTACCATCTACAAAACAACCTTCACTACAAATCAACACTCCAAACCTACTATCTAATTTTAGACAAAATGACCTGGAAGGATTACTACTACCAAAGATTCTTATTACCAAGTACTATACAGCACATGCTCTGGCAAACCAACAACCAGCTAAAGAAGAACAACAGAAACCTGAAAACACGATCCAACCTGGAGCTGAGTGAGTAATGTTTCATCAGAAGCTACTTTTTAAATCCAATAAGTAAATAAATTACAATGATACATTTTACTTTATAAAGACTGAATGCTAAGTTAGGCTTCCAAGCTCAATAGGACAAAATAGATCCGGCTGCAACTTCAATTACCACTGAGCCCAACAATGGCAGGAAAGTTTCAGAGCCTCTCCCACCCAATTGCAGAGGGCTTTGATGCCCCCCGCCCTCTGTGGAGAGGTCATTAAAATATAGTACCCCCTGGATGTAAAAAATGAGAAGGCACAGAAAGAGTTTAAAAAGAAGCTCCTTATGGAAATTCAAAAGAGGCTTTCTGTTGACTTCTAATAAATGGGACCATAAGCAACTTAATCTTCCACACAGACCATCCCCTGGCATGGCACAGTGCTATATTAACCAGACCATCCCCTGGCATGGCACAGTGCTATATTAACACAGACCATCCCCTGGCATGGCACAGTGCTATATTAACCAGACCATCCCCTGGCATGGCACAGTGCTATATTAACATAGACCATCCCCTGGCATGGCACAGTGCTATATTAACACAGACCATCCCCTGGCATGGCACAGTGCTATATTAACATAGACCATCCCCTGGCATGGCACAGTGCTATATTAACACAGACCATCCCCTGGCATGGCGCAGTGCTATATTAACCAGACCATCCCCTGGCATGGCACAGTGCTATATTAACCAGACCATCCCCTGGCATGGCACAGTGCTATATTAACACAGACCATCCCCTGGCATGGCACAGTACTATATTAACACAGACCATCCCCTGGCATGGCACAGTGCTATATTAACCAGACCATCCCCTGGCATGGCACAGTGCTATATTAACACAGACCATCCCCTGGCAAGGCACAGTGCTATATTAACACAGACCATCCCCTGGCATGGCGCAGTGCTATATTAACACAGACCATCCCCTGGCATGGTGCTATATTAACACAGACCATCCCCTGGCATGGCACAGTGCTATATTAACACAGACCATCCCCTGGCATGGCCCAGTGCTATATTAACACAGACCATCCCCTGGCATGGCACAGTGCTATATTAATACAGACCATCCCCTGGCATGGCGCAGTGCTATATTAACACAGACCATCCCCTGGCATGGTGCTATATTAACCAGACCATCCCCTGGCATGGTGCTATATTAACCAGACCATCCCCTGGCATGGCACAGTGCTATATTAACACAGACCATCCCCTGGCATGGCACAGTGCTATATTAATACAGACCATCCCCTGGCATGGCGCAGTGCTATATTAACACAGACCATCCCCTGGCATGGTGCTATATTAACACAGACCATCCCCTGGCACGGCACAGTGCTATATTAACCAGACCATCCCCTGGCATGGCACAGTGCTATATTAACCAGACCATCCCCTGGCATGGCACAGTGCTATATTAATACAGACCATCCCCTGGCATGGCACAGTGCTATATTAACACAGACCATCCCCTGGCATGGCGCAGTGCTATATTAACACAGACCATCCCCTGGCATGGCACAGTGCTATATTAACACAGACCATCCCCTGGCATGGCACAGTGCTATATTAATACAGACCATCCCCTGGCATGGCACAGTGCTATATTAATACAGACCATCCCCTGGCATGGCACAGTGCTATATTAACACAGACCATCCCCTGGCATGGCGCAGTGCTATATTAATACAGACCATCCCCTGGCATGGCACAGTGCTATATTAACACAGACCATCCCCTGGCATGGCACAGTGCTATATTAACTCAGACCATCCCCTGGCATGGTGCTATATTAACACAGACCATCCCCTGGCATGGCGCAGTGCTATATTAACACAGACCATCCCCTGGCATGGCACAGTGCTATATTAACCAGACCATCCCCTGGCATGGTGCTATATTAATACAGACCATCCCCTGGCATGGCGCAGTGCTATATTAACACAGACCATCCCCTGGCATGGCACAGTGCTATATTAACACAGACCATCCCCTGGCATGGCACAGTGCTATATTAACACAGACCATCCCCTGGCATGGTGCTATATTAACACAGACCATCCCCTGGCACGGCACAGTGCTATATTAACACAGACCATCCCCTGGCATGGCGCAGTGCTATATTAACACAGACCATCCCCTGGCATGGCGCAGTGCTATATTAACACAGACCATCCCCTGGCATGGCGCAGTGCTATATTAACACAGACCATCCCCTGGCATGGCGCAGTGCTATATTAACACAGACCATCCCCTGGCATGGTGCTATATTAACCAGACCATCCCCTGGCATGGCGCAGTGCTATATTAACACACTACACCTCTGTTAAGAGGGTGGAAACTCAGGATGTTAGACAACGAGAACTCTGAGTCAGCCAATGGGAATGTGTATAAGTCTGGAACGGTTTTGGAGAAGGGTAACATCAAACTGTTCAAATCAAATCAAATTTAATTTGCCACATGCGCAGATTTAAAACAAGTGTAGACTACCGTGAAATGCTTACTTACCCTTAACCAACAGTGCAGTTCAAGAAGACGGAAATATTTACCAAGTAGACTAAAATAAAAAGTAATAATAAAAAGTAACACAACAAGAATAACAATAACTAGGCTATATACAGGGGGCAATTTTTATGAACTGTTCAGCAGTCTTACGGCTTGGGGGTAGAAGCTGTTGAGGAGCCTTTTGATCCTAGACTTGGAGCTCCGGTAGCACTTGCCGTTCGGTAGCGGAGAAAAGTCTATAACTTGGGTGACTGGAGTCTGAATATTTATGGGCTCTCCTCTGACACCGCCTATTATAGAGGTCCTGAATGGCAGGGAGCTTGGCCCCAGTGATGTACTGGGCCGTTCGCACTACCCTCTGTAGCACCTTACGGTCAGATGCTGAGCAGTTGCCATACCAGGCAGTGATGCAACCAGTCAGGATGCTCTCGATGGTGCAGTTGTAAAACTTTGAGGATCTGAGGACCCATGCCAAATCTTTTCAGTCTCCTGAAGGGGAAAAGGTGTTGTCGTGCCCTCTTCACGACTGTCTTGGTATGTTTGGACCATGATAGTTTGTTGGTGATGTGAACACCAAGGAACTTGAAATTCTCGACCCGCTCCATTGCAGCCTCGTCGATGTTAATGGGGGCCTGTTTGACCCACCTTTTCCTGTAGTCCACAATCAGCTCCTTTGTCTTGTTCACATTGAGGGAGATGTTGTTGTCCTGGCACCACACTACCATGTCTCTGATCTCCTCCCTGTAGGCCATCTCATCGTTGTCGTTGATCAGCCTATCACTGTTGTGTCATCAGCAAACTTAATGATGGTGTTGGAGACATGTTTGGCCACGCAGTCGTGGGTGAACAGGGAATACAGGAGGGGACTAAGTACACACCCCTGTGGGTCCCCAGTGTTAAGGATCAACGTGGCAGACGTGTTGTTGCCTACTCTTACCACCTGGGGGTGGCCCGTCAGGAAGTCCAGGATCCAGTTGCAGAGAGAGATTTGTTTAGTCCCAGAGTCCTTAGCTTAGTGATGAGCGGGCACTATGCTTCGTAATCTTAATCCTGTATTGATGCTTTGCTTTTTTGATGGTTCGTCTGAGGGCATAGCAGGATTTATTTTAAGTGTCCGGAATAGTCTCCCGCTTCTTGAAAGAGGCAGCTCTAGCCTTTAGCTCGATACGGATGTTGCCTGTTATCCATGGCTTCTGGTTGGGATATGTACGTATAGTCACTGTGGGGATGTATTATAGTCACTTATTGATGAAGCCGATGACTGAGGTGCTGTATTCCTCAATGCCATTGAATGAATCCCGGAACATGTGCTATCAAAACAGTCCTGGAGCTCAGCATCTCATTCCACATTGAGCGAGTCACTGGCACTTCCTGCTTTAATTTTTTGCTTGTAAGCAGGAATCAGGAGGATATAATTGTGGTAAGATTTGCCAAATTGAGGGCGGGGAGAGCTGTGCGTTTCTGTGTGTGGAGTAAAGGTAGCTTTTCTCCCCCTGGTTGCACATGTGATATGCTATAAAATATTTGGTTAACTGATTTCATTTTGCCTGCGTTAAAGTCCCCGGCCACTAGGAGCGTCGCATCTGGGTGAGCATTTTCTTCTTTGCTTATGGTCTTATAGAGTTGGTTGAGAGCGGTCTTAGTACCAGCTTTGCTTTTTGGTGGTAAATAGACGGCTATGAATAATACAGATGAGAACTCTCTTGGTAGACAGTATGGTTGACAGCTTATCATAAGGTACTCTACCTCAGGTGAGGAATACCTCGAGACTTCTTTAATATTAGACATCGCACACCAACTGTTATTGACAAAAATGTACACACCCCCACCTCTCGTCTTACCAGAGGTAGCATCTCTGTCCTGCCGGTAGCGTCGCATCTGGGTGAGCATTTTCTTCTTTCCTTATGGTCTTATAAAGTTGGTTGAGAGCGGTCTTAGGAATATCCCACCAGTTCTATATTGTACGTTTCATCATTCAGACACGTCTCTGTGAAACATAAGATGTTACAGTTTTTAATGTCCCGTTGGTAGGATAATCTTAATAGTGGGTCAGCAATTTTATTTTCTAGCGATTGCACTTTTAACAAGGAGAATGGAAGGCATTGGGAGTTTACTCACTCTTCTCAGAAGGATGCATCCCCTTTTCCGGGCATCTTTCTTCCGCAAAATGAGTGGATCTAGGCCTGTTCCAGTGAAAGTAGGATTCCTTCTCGTCGGAATCGTTAAAGGAAAAGTCTGCGGTGAGTTTTCGCTTTTCTGATGTCCAGAAGCTATTTTCAGTTATAAGAGATGGTAGCAGCAACATTATGTACACAATAAGTTCAAAAATAAGTCACACAAAACGGGAAAAAAATAGCAAAATTGCGTCTTGGTCTCATCGTTACGAGGAACATGACAGAATAACCCACCAAACCATGCACCGTGAAAAGAAGGAACAACGCTTAATGGGGAAATGGACCTGGGAGGAGATGGAGCAGGACCCTGGACACAGCTGGGGGAGTATCACCATCCTAAGGAGGAGTTAGAGGCAGCAAAAGCGGAACGGCGATACTACGAGGAGAAATACCGGAGAATAGAAGACCAGCGAAGATATGAAGGTGCACGGCTAGCACGGAAGCCCAAGAGGCAGCCCCAATATTTTTTTTGGGGGGGGCAGAACACGTGGAGATTGCGTGTGCCTCGGCAGTCCAGTATGCCCTGTTCCTCCTCCCCACACTCGCCCTGAGGTGTGTGTCCCCAGCCCAGTACCACCAGTGCCGGCACCACACACCAGGCCTACAGTGTGCCTCCAGGGTCCAGTACGCCCTGTTCCTGCTCCTCGCACTCACCCTGAGGTGCGTGTCCCCAGCCCGGTACCAACAGTGCCGGAACCACGCACCAGGCCTATAGTGACCTCCAACGACGGACCACTGGCAGATTCATTAAACAGAGAACATCCCTACTGCCTCTGATCTGGCAGACTCATTAAACAGAGAACATCCCTACTGCCTCTGATCTGGCAGACTCACTAGACAGAGAACATCCCTGCTCGTCCCTACTGCCTCTGATCTGGCAGACTCACTAAACAGAGAACATCCCTGCTCGTCCCTACTGCCTCTGATCTGGCAGACTCATTAAACAGAGAACATCCCTACTGTCTCTGATCTGGCAGACTCATTAAACAGAGAACATCCCTACTGTCTCTGATCTGGCAGACTCATTAAACAGAGAACATCCCTACTGCCTCTGATCTGGCAGACTCATTAAACAGAGAACATCCCTACTGCCTCTGATCTGGAGGACTCACTAAACAGAGAACATCCCTGGTCCATCCCTACTGCCTCTGATCTGGAGGACTCACTAGACAGAGAACATCCCTGGTCATCCCTACTGCCTCTGATCTGGAGGACTCACTAGACAGAGAACATCCCTGGTCATCCCTACTGCCTCTGATCTGGAGGACTCATTAAACAGAGAACATCCCTGGTCCATCCCTACTGCCTCTGATCTGGAGGACTCACTAGACAGAGAACATCCCTGGTCATCCCTACTGCCTCTGATCTGGAGGACTCACTAGACAGAGAACATCCCTGGTCATTCCTACTGCCTCTGATCTGGAGGACTCACTAGACAGAGAACATCCCTGGTCATTCCTACTGCCTCTGATCTGGAGGACTCACTAGACAGAGAACATCCCTGGTCATCCCTACTGCCTCTGATCTGGAGGACTCACTAGACAGAGAACATCCCTGGTCATCCCTACTGCCTCTGATCTGCAGGACTCACTAAACAGAGAACATCCCTGGTCATTCCTACTGCCTCTGATCTGGAGGACTCACTAGACAGAGAACATCCCTGGTCATCCCTACTGCCTCTGATCTGACTCATTAAACACAAATGCTTTGTTTGTAAATTGTGTCTCAGTGTTGAAATGTGCCCCTGGCTATCCGTACATTTAAAAACAAGAACATTGTGTCATCTGGTTTAATTAATAATTAAATTAAATTCAATTATTTATACTTTTACTTTTGATACGTAAGTACATTTAAAACCAAATACTTTTAGACTTTTACTCAAGTGGTATTTTTACTGGGTGACTTTCACTTTTACTTGAGTCATTTTCTTTTAAGGTATCTTTCCTTTTTCTCAAGTATGACAATTTAGTATGTTTTCTACCACTGGTTCTGTCTGTGTTCTGTCTGTGTTCTGGCTGGGTTGTGATTGGGTCCTGACTGGGTTCTGACTGCGTTCTGTCTGGGTTCTGACTGGGATCTGTCTGGGTTCTGTGTGGGTTCTGACTGGGTTCTGACTGGGTTCTGACTGAGATCTGACTGGGATCTGTCTGGGTTCTGTCTGGGTTCTGTCCTGGATCATTTAAAACCAAATACTTTTAGACTTTTAAGACTGCTTTCTGTCTGGGTTCTGTCTGAGTTCTATTTGTGTTCTGTCTGGGATCTGACTGGGTTCTGACTGGGATCTGACTGGGATCTGACTAGGTACTGTCTGGGTTCTGACTGGAATCTGACTGGGATCTGATAACGTTCTGACTGGGAACTGACTGGGTTCTGACTGGGATCTGACTTGGTTTTGTCTGGGTTCTGACTGGGTTCTGTCTGTGTCATTCAGTTCCTTGTATAGAGCATTGAGCACTCTAAATAGTTTGAGACAGCACTTAAAAAAACTCTCTAGTTTAGGTGAAGATGATGTTAACCTCACTAGGGACGGTAACATCCCACCCGGCCAACATCCAGTGAAATTGCAGAGCGCCAAATTCAAAAATACTAAATTTAAATATTTGATATTCTTGAAAATATATCTGTTATACATCAGAATAATAATTATTATTATTATTAAAATACTAGCCATTAAAAATAGTGGTAAACTGTTTTTTTGTTTTGGTGGGTGGTTTGTCCTCAAGGTTTCGCCTGCCATATCAGTTCTGTTATACTCACAGGCATTATTTTAAGAGTTTTGGAGACTTCAGTGTTGTCTATCCAAATATACCAAAATGTGCATATCCTAGCTTCTGGGCCTGAGTAACAGGCAGTTTACTTCGGGCACTCTTTTCATCTGAATGTCAAAATACTGCACCCTACCCTAGAGAAGTTAACATTACAAACAGGTGTTGTTTATTCTATAACCCAACAGGGCCGATCATAGGTGCACCATGTTAGCCAACCTAACTATACTCAACCATGTTAGCCAACCCTTCTCTACTCTACCATGTCAGCCAACCTAACTATACTCTACCATGTTAACCAACCTAACTATACTCTACCATGTTAGCCAACCCTTCTCTACTCTACCATGTTAGCTAACCTAACTATACTCTACCATGTTAGCCAACCCTTCTTTACTCTACCATGTTAGCTAACCTAACTATACTCTACCATGTTAGCCAAACCTTCTCTACTTTACAACGTTAGCCAAACCCTTCTCTACTCTACCATGATAGCCAACCCTTCTCTACTCTACAATGTTAGCCAACCCTTCTCTACTCTACCACGTTAGCCAGCCTAACAATACTCTACCATGATAGCCAACCCTTCTCTACTCTACCATGTTAGCCAACCCTTCTCTACTCTACCACGTTAGCCAACCCTTCTCTACTCTACCATGTTAGCCAACCTAACTATACTCTACCATGTTAGCCAACCTAACACTACTCTACAATGTTAGCCAACCTAACACTACTCTACCATGTTAGCCAACCTAACACTACTCTACAATGTTAGCCAACCTAACAATACTCTAACATGTTAGCCAACTTAACTATACTCTACCATGATAGCCAACCTAACACTACTCTACCACGTTAGCCAGCCTAACAATACTCTACCATGATAGCCAACCCTTCTCTACTCTACAACGATAGCCAACCCTTCTCTACTCTACCATGTTAGCCAACCCTTCTCTGCTCTACAATGTTAGCCAACCTAACTCTACTCTACCATGTTAGCCAACCATTCTCTACTCTACCACGTTAGAAAACCCTTCTCTACTCTACCATGTTAGCCAACCTAACTATACTCTACCATGTTAGCCAACCTAACTATACTCTACCAGGTTAGCCAACCTAACACTACTCTACCATGTTAGCCAACCTTTCTCTACTCTACCACATTAGCCAGCCCTTCTCTACTCTATCATGTTAGCCAACCTAACTATACTCTACCATGTTAGCCAGCCCTTCTCTGCTCTACAATGTTAGCCAGCCCTTCTCTACTCTACCATGTTAGCCAACCTAACTATACTCTACCATGTTAGCCAGCCCTTCTCTGCTCTACAATGTTAGCCAACCCTTCTCTACTCTACCATGTTAGCCAACCTAACTAGACTCTACCATGTTTGCCAACATAACTTGACTCTAACATGTTAGCCAACCTAACAATACTCTACCATGGTAGCCAACCTAACTATACTCTACAATGTTAGCCAGCCCTTCTCTACTCTACCATGTTAGCCAACCTAACTATACTCTAACATGATAGCCAACCCTTCTCTACTCTACAATGATAGCCAACCTAACAATACTCTACCATGTTAGCCAACCTAACAATACTCTACCATGTTAGCCAACCTAACTATACTCTAACATGTTAGCCAACCTAACAATACTCTACCATGTTAGCCAACCTAACTATACTCTACCATGTTAGCCAACCTAACTATACTCTACCAGGTTAGCCAACCCTTCTCTACTCTACCATGTTAGCCAACCTAACTATACTCTAACATGTTAGCCAACCTAACAATACTCTACCATGTAAGCCAACCTAACTATACTCTACCATGTTAGCCAACCTAACTATACTCTACCATGTTAGCCAACCTAACTATACTCTACCATGTTAGCCATCCTAATAAAACTCTACCATGTCAGCCAACCTAATAAAACTCTACCATGTCAGCCAACCTAACAATACTCTACCATGTTAGCCAACCTAACTATACTCTACCATGTTAGCCAACCTAACTATACTCTACCATGTTAGCCAACCTAATAAAACTCTACCATGTCAGCCAACCTAATAAAACTCTACCATGTCAGCCAATCTAACAATACTCTACCATGTTAGCCAACCTAATAAAACTCTACCATGTTAGCCAACCTAACAATACTCTACCATGATAGCCAACCCTTCTCTACTCTACAATGATAGCCAACATATCACTTCGCTACCATGTTAGCCAACCTAACAATACTCTACCATGTTAGCCAACCTAACTATACTCTACCATGTTTGCCAACATAACTTGACTCTACCATGTTAGCCAACCTAACAATACTCTACCATGTTAGCCAATCGAACTCTATTCCACCATGTTAGCCAACCTAACTCTACTCTACCATGTTAGCCAACCTAACTATACTCTACCATGTTAGCCAACCTAACTATACTCTACCATGTTAGCCATCCTAATAAAACTCTACCATGTCAGCCAACCTAATAAAACTCTACCATGTCAGCCAACCTAACAATACTCTACCATGTTAGCCAACCTAACTATACTCTACCATGTTAGCCAACCTAACTATACTCTACCATGTTAGCCAACCTAATAAAACTCTACCATGTCCGCCAACCTAATAAAACTCTACCATGTCAGCCAACCTAACAATACTCTACCATGTTAGCCAACCTAACTATACTCTACCATGTTAGCCAACCTAACTATACTCTACCATGTTAGCCAACCTAATAAAACTCTACCATGTTAGCCAACCTAACAATACTCTACCATGATAGCCAACCCTTCTCTACTCTACAATGATAGCCAACATATCACTTCGCTACCATGTTAGCCAAGCTAACAATACTCTACCATGTTAGCCAACCTAACTATACTCTACCATGTTTGCCAACATAACTTGACTCTACCATGTTAGCCAACCTAACAATGCTCTACCATGTTAGCCAATCGAACTCTATTCTACCATGTTAGCCAACCTACCTATAATCTAACATGTTAGCCAACATATCACTTCGCTACCATGTTAGCCAACCTAACAATACTCTACCATGTTAGCCAACCTAACTATACTCTACCATGTTTGCCAACATAACTTGACTCTACCATGTTAGCCAACCTAACAATACTCTACCATGTTAGCCAATCGAACTCTATTCCACCATGTTAGCCAACCTAACTATACTCTAACATGTTAGCCAACATGTCACTTCGCTACCATGTTAGCCAACCTAACTATACTCTAACATGTTAGCCAACATATCACTTAGCTACCATGTTAGCCAACCTAACAATACTCTACCATGTTAGCCAACCTAACTATACTCTACCATGTTTGCCAACATAACTTGACTCTACCATGTTAGCCAACCTAACAATACTCTACCATGTTAGCCAACCTAACAATACTCTACCATGTAAGCCAACCTAACTATACTCTACCATGTTAGCCAACCTAACTATACTCTACCATGTTAGCCAACCTAACTATACTATACCATGTTAGCCATCCTAATAAAACTCTACCATGTCAGCCAACCTAATAAAACTCTACCATGTCAGCCAACCTAACAATACTCTACCATGTTAGCCAACCTAACTATACTCTACCATGTTAGCCAACCTAACTATACTCTACCATGTTAGCCAACCTAATAAAACTCTACCATGTCAGCCAACCTAATAAAACTCTACCATGTCAGCCAATCTAACAATACTCTACCATGTTAGCCAACCTAATAAAACTCTACCATGTTAGCCAACCTAACAATACTCTACCATGATAGCCAACCCTTCTCTACTCTACAATGATAGCCAACATATCACTTCGCTACCATGTTAGCCAACCTAACAATACTCTACCATGTTAGCCAACCTAACTATACTCTACCATGTTTGCCAACATAACTTGACTCTACCATGTTAGCCAACCTAACAATACTCTACCATGTTAGCCAATCGAACTCTATTCCACCATGTTAGCCAACCTAACTCTACTCTACCATGTTAGCCAACCTAACTATACTCTACCATGTTAGCCAACCTAACTATACTCTACCATGTTAGCCATCCTAATAAAACTCTACCATGTCAGCCAACCTAATAAAACTCTACCATGTCAGCCAACCTAACAATACTCTACCATGTTAGCCAACCTAACTATACTCTACCATGTTAGCCAACCTAACTATACTCTACCATGTTAGCCAACCTAATAAAACTCTACCATGTCCGCCAACCTAATAAAACTCTACCATGTCAGCCAACCTAACAATACTCTACCATGTTAGCCAACCTAACTATACTCTACCATGTTAGCCAACCTAACTATACTCTACCATGTTAGCCAACCTAATAAAACTCTACCATGTTAGCCAACCTAACAATACTCTACCATGATAGCCAACCCTTCTCTACTCTACAATGATAGCCAACATATCACTTCGCTACCATGTTAGCCAAGCTAACAATACTCTACCATGTTAGCCAACCTAACTATACTCTACCATGTTTGCCAACATAACTTGACTCTACCATGTTAGCCAACCTAACAATGCTCTACCATGTTAGCCAATCGAACTCTATTCTACCATGTTAGCCAACCTACCTATAATCTAACATGTTAGCCAACATATCACTTCGCTACCATGTTAGCCAACCTAACAATACTCTACCATGTTAGCCAACCTAACTATACTCTACCATGTTTGCCAACATAACTTGACTCTACCATGTTAGCCAACCTAACAATACTCTACCATGTTAGCCAATCGAACTCTATTCCACCATGTTAGCCAACCTAACTATACTCTAACATGTTAGCCAACATGTCACTTCGCTACCATGTTAGCCAACCTAACTATACTCTAACATGTTAGCCAACATATCACTTAGCTACCATGTTAGCCAACCTAACAATACTCTACCATGTTAGCCAACCTAACTATACTCTACCATGTTTGCCAACATAACTTGACTCTACCATGTTAGCCAACCTAACAATACTCTACCATGTTAGCCAATCGAACTCTATTCCACCATGTTAGCCAACCTAACTATACTCTACCATGTTAGCCAACCTAATAAAACTCTACCATGTTAGCCAACCTAACTATACTCTACCATGTTAGCCAAACTAACTATACTCTACCATGTTAGCCAACCTAACAATACTGTACCATGTTAGCCAACCTAATAAAACTCTACCATGTTAGCCAACCTAACACTACTCTACCATGTTAGCCAACCTAACACTACTCTACCATGTTAGCCAACCTAACTATACTCTACCATGTTAGCCAACCTAACTAAACTCTACCATGTTAGCCAACCTAACAATACTCTACCATGTCAGCCAACCTAACTATACTCTACCATGTTAGCCAACCTAACAATACTCTACCATGTTAGCCAACCTAACTATACTCTACCATGTTAGCCAATCAAACTCTATTCCACCATGTTAGCCAACCGAACTCTAACCTACACATCATGGGGTTACATGGTTTCATTAGATGATAGTGCATCACACAGGCACACTTGACATTATAATCTGATATTATAATCTGATATTATAACATTATATTATAATCTGATATGATAATCTGATATTATAACATGATATGATAATCTGATATTATAACATGATATTATAATCTGATATTATAATCTGTGCTGTGTGATTGCAAAATAGATGGCAATCTAGGTCTAGGACAATAAAGGTGAAATGTTGAACGTTTCCCTGGAAAGCCAACATTTATTTTATCCAACTATTTTACCTGTCAATCAATGTGTCTCTTCCCTTCAGAGATTGACCAGGGCAGCTGTGGCGACCCAGGGATACCGGCCTACGGCAAGCGGGAGGGGACAGGTTTCCGCCACGGGGACAGGCTGCACTTTGAGTGTCTCCCTGCGTTTGAGTTGGTGGGAAAGAAGAACATCACCTGCCAGAAGAACAACCAGTGGTCAGCCAAGAAACCCAGCTGTGTCTGTAAGCAGTGATCTGTCTCCTATACAACACATAATGTATGCTAGCCCAGCCGTGTCTTTAAGCAGTGATCTGTCTCCTATACAACACATCATCTTTGCTAACCCAGCTGTGTCTGTAAGCAGTGATATGTCTCCTATACAACACATCATCTTTGCTAACCCAGCTGTGTCTGTAAGCAGTGATATGTCTCCTATACAACACATCATCTTTGCTAACCCAGCTGTGTCTGTAATCAGTGATATGTCTCCTATACAACACATCATCTCTGCTAACCCAGCTGTGTCTGTAAGCAGTGATATGTCTCCTATACAACAAATTGTCTTTGCTAGCCCAGCTGTGTCTGTAAGCAGTGATCTGTCTCCTATACAACAAATTGTCTTTGCTAGCCCAGCTGTGTCTGTAAGCAGTGATCTGTCTCCTATACAACAAATTGTCTTTGCTAGCCCAGCTGTCTGTGAGTTACAAGACTCCTTTGCTAACCTAACTCACAGTTGACTTAGCGATGGCATGCAATTAGCATCAAGTATCCAATCCCAAATACTTGCTACATTCACAACTCGCTGCTGTAGAAATGCTAAAAGTGTTTATTTGGGTTTGTCTGTTAGGTGATGCCTGTGATTAGATGCTACTGTTTAGAGATGCTACTGTTTTTGTCTTCCACATTATCTTATCAATAATGGAAACCTTATCTCTCTCGCTCTCTCTCCTGCTCTTCTATTTGTATTTCTTAGTTTTAATTAGTTAATAAGCCCTCCTATTGTATCCAAATCCACAGCCTCTGCTCAGTAAAGCAGGGGGATAATGTGGTCGTTCACACGCAGAGTCACACTGAGCCTCACAACGCACACGCACAGTCACGCTGAGCCTCACACGCATGAGCAGAGTCACGCTGAGCCTCACACGCATGAGCAGAGTCACGCTGAGCCTCACACGCATGAGCAGAGTCACGCTGTGCCTCACAACGCACACGCATGAGCAGAGTCACGCTGTGCCTCACAACGCATGAGCAGAGTCACGCTGTGCCTCACAACGCACGAGCACAGTCACGCTGTGCCTCACAACGCACACGCATGAGCAGAGTCACGCTGAGCCTCACAACGCACATGCATGAGCAGAGTCACGCTGAGCCTCACACCGCACATGCATGAGCAGAGTCACGCTGAGCCTCACAACGCACACGCATGAGCAGAGTCACGCTGAGCCTCACAACGCACACGCACAGTCACGCTGGGCCTCACAACGCACACGCAGGAGCAGAGTCACGCTGAGCCTCACAACACACACGCACGAGCACAGTCACGCTGTGCCTCACAACGCACACGCATGAGCAGAGTCACGCTGAGCCTCACAACGCACATGCATGAGCAGAGTCACGATGAGCCTCACACAGCACATGCATGAGCAGAGTCACGCTGAGCCTCACAACGCACACGCATGAGCAGAGTCACGCAGAGCCTCACAATGCACACGCACAGTCACGCTGGGCCTCACAACGCACACGCATGAGCAGAGTCACGCTGAGCCTCACAACGCACACGCACAGTCACGCTGGGCCTCACAACGCACACGCACGAGCAGAGTCACGCTGAGCCTCACAACACACACGCACGAGCACAGTCACGCTGTGCCTCACAACGCACACGCAGAGTCACGCTGTGCCTCACAACGCACGAGCACAGTCAATGTGCTGCCTGTTAGCTGCATGTTCCCATTAGATTTGTCCTTCCCTACTCTACCATTACCATCCTCATATAAGTGAATGACACCACCACCAATATGATGTATGGTAACCTCATTAGTTTGTTCAGGAACAACAAAATAAAGATTCATAGTTTACCTCAAATTCAATAAAGGAAGGAAGAAAGAAAGAAAGAAAGAAAGAAAGAAAGAAAGAAAGAAAGAAAAGATAGAGGGAGATCTGAGTATTGTATTGAACAGACAGTCAGTCCCTTCAGCGAAACAAGCAGAGACCCGGGCAACACTTTCTCTTTATTTAAAAAGTAATTATTCCACCTTTATTTAACCGGGTAGGCTAGTTGAGAACACCTTTATTTAACCAGGTAGGCTAGTTGAGAACACCTTTATTTAACCAGGTAGACTAGTTGAGAACACCTTTATTTAACCAGGTAGGCTAGTTGAGAACACCTTTATTTAACCAGGTAGGTTAGTTGAGAACACCTTTATTTAACCAGGTAGGCTAGTTGAGAACCAGTTCTCATTTACAACTGAGACCTGGCCAAGATAAAGCAAAGCAGTGCAACACAAACAACAACACAGAGTTACACATAAACAAACGTACAGTCAATAACACAGTAGGAAAGTCTATATACAGTGTGTGCAAATGTAGTCAGATTAGGGAGGTATAAGGCAATAAATAGGCCATAGTGGCAAAATAATTACTACTTAGCTGGAGTGATAGATGTGCAGAAGATGATGTGCTAGTGGAGATACATACTGGGGTGTAAAAGAGAAAAAATAAATAAATACAGTATTGGGATGAGGTAGTTGGATGAGCTGTTTACAGATGGGCTATGTGCAGGTGCAGTGATCTGTGAGCTGCTCCTGCACATAGCCCATCTGTAAACAGCTCATCCAACTACCTCATCCCAATACTGTATTTATTCCAGTCATTGGCAGCAGAGAACTGGAAGAAAAGGCAGCCAATAGAGGTGTTGGCTTTGGGGATGACCAGTGAAATATACCTGCTGGAGCACGTGCTACGGATGGGTGTTGTTATCGTGACCAGTGAGCTGAGATAATGAGGGGATTTTACCTAACAAAGACTTTTAGATGACCTGGAGCCAGTGGGTTTGGCGATGAATATGTAGCGAAGGCCAGCCAACGAGAGCGTAGAGGTCGCATTGATGGGTAGTATATGGGGCTTTGGTGACAAAACAGATGGCACTGTGATAGACTGCATCCAATTTGCTGAGTAGAGTGTTGGAGGCTATTTTGTAAATGACATCGCCGAAGTCGAGGATCAGTAGGATGGTCAGTTTTACGAGGGTATGTTTGGCGGCGTGAGTGAAGGATGCTTTGTTGCTTTGATGCAAAATAGGAAGCCAGTTCTAGTTTTAACTTTGGATTGGAGATGCTTAATATGAGTCATATTCGAAATCAGAACCGTCCAGAGTAGTGATGTTGGACGGGCGGGCAGGCGGGTGCAGCCAGCGAACGGTTGAAGAGCATGCATTTAGTTTTACCAGCATTTAAGAGCAGTTGGAGGCCACGGAAGGAGTGTTGTAGGCATTGAAGCTCGTCTGGAGGTTAGTTTAAACTTCTAGCAGGACAACTTCCTGTTAACCCTCACACTTCCTGTTAACCCTCACACTTCCTGTTAACCCTCACACTTCCTGTTAACCCTCACACTTCCTGTTAACCCTCACACTTCCTGTTAACCCTCACACTTCCTGTATAACACTCACACTTCCTGTATAACACTCACACTTCCTGTATAACACTCACACTTCCTGTCTTTACTGGACCTTGTGGTTTATTTCTTTATTATCTTTTCATTTTAACCTGAATCACTTTATTTACAGTAGCAATGCAGACGAGTAGAAATGTCTTTGGTTAACAGATGGAATCATTGTTTATAGTTTCAGCTAACAAAAATCACGTCATTGTCATCATTACCTGTGGAAATAGTGTCAAGTTTAGTTTTATTTAAAGTGCTTTGTTTGAAGAATGTCTTCATAATTCCACATTCTGTGTTACAGCCTGAATTCAAAATGGATGAAATATATATTTGTTAATTCTCATCCATCTACACACAATACCCCATAGTGACAAAGGGTTAGGGTTAGGGTTATACCCCATAGTGACAAAGGGTTAGGGTTAGGGTTATACCCCATAGTGACAAAGGGTTAGGGTTAGGGTTATACCCCATAGTGACAAAGGGTTAGGGTTAGGGTTATACCCCATAGTGACAAAGGGTTAGGGTTAGGGTTATACCCCATAGTGACAAAGGGTTAGGGTTAGGGTTATACCCCATAGTGACAAAGGGTTAGGGTTAGGGTTATACCCCATAGTGACAAAGGGTTAGGGTTAGGGTTATACCCCATAGTGACAAAGTGAAACATGTTTTGTTTTTATTGAGAAAGAAATACAGATACAGAAAGACCTAATTTACAACCAAAGTAAAGTCTTTCTGGGTCAGTCTCTAAGAGCTGTGAGTCTTTCTGGGTAAGTCTCTAAGAGCTGTGAGTCTTTCTGGGTAAGTCTCTAAAAGCTTTGAGTCTTTCTGGGTCAGTCTCTAAGAGCTTTGAGTCTTTCTGGGTCAGTCTCTAAGAGCTGTGAGTCTTTCTGGGTAAGTCTCTAAAAGCTTTGAGTCTTTCTGGGTAAGTCTCTAAGAGCTGTGAGTCTTTCTGGGTAAGTCTCTAAAAGCTTTGAGTCTTTCTGGGTCAGTCTCTAAGAGCTTTGAGTCTTTCTGGGTCAGTCTCTAAGAGCTGTGAGTCTTTCTGGGTAAGTCTCTAAAAGCTTTGAGTCTTTCTGGGTAAGTCTCTAAGAGCTTTGAGTCTTTCTGGGTCAGTCTCTAAGAGCTGTGAGTCTTTCTGGGTAAGTCTCTAAAAGCTTTGAGTCTTTCTGGGCAAGTCTCTAAGAGCTTTGGACACCTGGACTATACAATATTTGCAAATTATAATATTTTAATATGTTTCAAGCTCTGTCAAGTTGGTTGTTGATCATTGCTAGACTGCCATTTTCAAAGTTGCCATAGATTTTCAAGTGAATAGAAGTCAAAACTGTAACAAGGAATATTCAATGTCGTGTTGCTACTCCAGTGTATCTTTGGCATTGTGTTTTAGGTTATTGTCCTGCTGAAAGGTGAATCTGTCTCCCAGTGTCTGTTGGAAAGCAGACTCAACCAGGTTTTCCTCTAGGATTTTGCTTGTGCTCGGCTCTATTCCATTTCTTTTTTATCGGGAAAAACTCCCAAGTCCTTGCCAAATACAGTCATACCCATAACATGATGCAGCCACTACCATGCTTGAAAATATGAAGAGTGGTAGTCAGTGATATATTTTGTTGGATTTTCCCCAAACGAAATGATTCGTATTCAGTATGTTCGTAGTGACTGGGTGCAAAGTGTACAGTGAAAGTATTCACCCCCCTTGGCATTTTTCCTATTTTGTTGCCTTACAACCTGGAATTAAAATAGATTTTTGGGGGGGTTTGTATCATTTGATTTATAAAACATGCCTTCCACTTTGAAGATGCAAAATATGTTTTATTGTGAAACAAACAAGAAATAAGACAACAAAAAAACTGAAAACTTGAGCATGCATAACTATTCAAACCCCCCTAAGTCAATACTTTGTAGAGCCACCTTTGCAGGAATTACAGCTATAAGTCTCTTGGGGCATGTCTCTATAAGCTAGGCACATCTAGCCACTGGGGTTTTTGCCCATTCTTCAAGGCAAAACTGCTCCAGCTCCTTCAAGTTGGATGGGTTCCGCTGGTGTACAGCAATCTTTAAGCCATACCACAGATTCTCAATTGGATTGAGGTCTGGGCTTTGACTAGGCCATTCCAAGACATGTACATGTTTCCCCTTAAACCACTCGAGTGTTGCTTTAGAAGTATGCTTAGGGTCATTGTTCTGCTGGAAGGTGAACCTCCGTCCCAGTCTCAAATCTCTGTAAGACTGAAACAGGTTTCCCGCAAGAATTTCCTTGTATTTAGCGCCATCCATCATTCCTTCAATTGTGAACAGTTTTCCAGTCCCTGCTGATGAAAAACATCTCTACAGCATGATGTTGGCACCACCATGCTTCACTGTGGGGATGATATTCTCGGGGTGATGAGATGTGTTTGGTTTGCGCCAGACATAGTATTTTCCTTGATGGCCAAAAAGCTTAATTTTAGTCTCATCTGACCAGAGTACCTTCTCCCACATGCCTTTTGGTGAAGACCAAACGTGTTTGCTTATTTTGTTCTTTAAGCAATGGCTTTTTTTCTGTCCAGTCTTCCGTAAATCCCAGCTCTGTGGAGTGTACGGCTTAAAGTGGACCTATGGACAGATACTCCAATCTCTGCTGTAGAGCTTTGCAGCTCCTTCAGGGTTATCTTTGGTCTCTTTGTTGCCTCTCTGATTAATGCCCTCCTTGCCTGGTCTGTGAGTTTTAGTGGGCGGCCCTCTCTTGGCAGATTTGTTGTGGTGCCATATTCTTTCCATTTTTTAAATAATGAAATTACTGATTTAATGGTGCTCTGTGGGATGTTCAAAGTTTTCTGATATTTTTTATAACTCAACCCTGATCTATACTTCTCCACAACTTTGTCCCTGACCTGTTTGGAGAGCTCCTTGGTCTCCATGGTGCCTCTTGCTTAGTGGTGTTGCAGAATCTGAGGCCTTTCAGAACAGGTGTATATATACTGAGGACGTGTGACAGATCATGAGACATTTAGATTGCAGACTGGTGGACTTTATTTAACTAATTATGTGACTTCTGAAGGTAATTGGTTGCACCAGACCCTTTTTAAGGATTCATAGCAAAGATGGTGAATAGATACAGTGGGAAGAAGTATTTGATACACTGCCGATTTTGCAGGTTTTCCTACTTACAAAGCATGTAGAGGTCTGTAAGTGAATACACTTTTCTCTTTTTTAGTTGTTTTTTGTTTTTAAACAAGTTATTTTGTTCATTCCACATCACCAATTTGGACTATTTTGTGTTTGTCCATTACAAATAAAAATCAATTTAAATTACAGGTTGTAATGCAAAGAAAGAAAAAGAAAGAAAGAAAAAGAAAAAAACGCCAATACTGTTGCAAGATGTAATTAATATCTTCAATGTCTGCTTTTTTTTTTTACCCATCTACCAATAGGTGCCCTTCTTTCCCGAGACATTGGAAAACCTCCCTGGTCTTTGTGGTTGAATCTGTGTTTGAAATGTACTGCTCTGAGGGACCTTACAGATAATAGAATGTACTGTGTGGGGAACAGAGATGAATCACGTTAAACTCTAATATTGCACACAGAGTCAATGCAACTTATTATGTGACTTGTTAGGCACATTTTCACTCCTGAACTTAGTTAGGCCATAACAAAGGGAATTTTCATTACATTTTCTGTCGTTGTATAATAATGATAAAACACTTTGATAGTATAGGTATTGTGTGTTGGCCAGTGACACAAAATCTCAATTGAATCCATTTAAAATCCAGGCCGTAACATTATGTGGGAAAAACCCAAGTGGTGTGAATACATTCTGAAGGCACAGTTATGTAATGTTCATACTCTCTCTTTCTATCACCCCCCCCCCCATCCCCGCTCTTCCTTCCTCCAGTCTCGTGCTTCTTCAACTTCACAACCCCCTCTGGGGTGCTGCTGTCCCCAAACTACCCCCAGGAATATGGAAACAATATGCACTGTGTGTGGCTCATCATCACCAAGCCAGAGAGTAGGATTAACCTGGCCTTCAATGACCTCAGCATGGAGAAGCAGTTTGACTTCCTCAGCGTCAAGGACGGTGGCAAGGTTAGGGGTTATGTTTGTTGCAATCAATCGGTCAATCAATCAATGCATCAATCGATGATTGATTGATATTATTCTGATTCATTATTATTATATTATATTATTATTATATCTCCATCTCCGTCTTAGTCTCATCTCGCTATTTCTCTCTCTCTCTCTCTCTCTCTCTCTCTCTCTCTCTCTCTCTGTCTCCCCCCTCTGTCTCTCTCTCTCTCTCTCTGTCTCTCTCTCTCTCTGTCTCTCTCTCTGTCTCTCTCTCTCTCTCTCTCTCTCTCTCTATGTCTCACTCTCTCTCTCTCACTCTGTCTCACTCTCTCTCTCTCACTCTATGTCTCACTCTCTCTCTCTCACTCTATGTCTCACTCTCTCTCTCTCTCTCACTCTGTCTCTGTCTCTCTCTCTCTCTCTGTCTGTCTCTCTCTCTCTCTCTCTCTCTCTGTCTCTTACTCTGTCTCTTACTCTGTCTCTCACTCTCTCTCTCTCTCTCTGTCTCTCTCTCTCTGTCTCTCTCTCTGTCTCTCTCTCTCTGTCTCTCTCTCTCTGTCTCTCTCTCTCTGTCTCTCTCTCTCTGTCTCTCACTCTGTCTCTCGCTCTGTATTTTTCTCTTTCTCTCTCTCTCTATCCCAGGCTGAGTCTCCCATCCTGGGTACGTTCTCTGGTGACGTGCTGCCAGCTCCCATCACCACCAGCGCCCACGTGGCACGTCTAGAGTTCCTGACCGACCACACCTACACCGACAGGGGGTTCAACATCACCTTCACCAGTGAGTGGGTGCGAGGGGTTAAAACAACACCACCATGTCTATCAGTGAAATACTTTTGCCTTTTGACGTGTCTGTTTCTGTCTGCATTATTGTGTGTGTACATATAACTGTGTGTGTGTGTGTGTGTGTGTGTGTGTGTGTGTGTGTGCGTGTGCGCGTGCACGTGCGCATGTGTGTGTGTGTGTGCACGTCAGACTCTGTGTGTATGTATGTCTTGGTAATGAGACCCAGGAATCGCTCCTCTGTCTGTCTCACAAACAGTTTTTTCTTCTCCCCAACGGCACCCTTCCTCCAGTCTCCAGATTGTCTCCTCTTTCAACAGAGTTAGACCTGGGATACAGAACTAAACAAAGACTCCATTTCTATAAAAAACTCAGACATTTTCCTCATTAAATGATCTAGTTCCAGACTGTTCTGATGTAAATGTAGAGTTGAGATGAGGGTAACATATCTTTATCATAGGTCTAGTGTTTAGACTATTTCAAATTAATCCAGGCATGATTTGCATATATTAAATATATATATATATATTTTTTTTTTCTCCAAGTAATTGATCCTCTCAAGACAGACCCACTATGGCTGCTGATTTGGTCATACAGATGTTTGCGACTTATATTAGACAGTTTACCATGAAGGTCATCAGGGAGACAACTTGTTCCTTGACTTTGTCCATTTAAACAGAAATGATGTCAACAAATACAAGAAATTATAACATTGGTAACAAACTCGATATGTCAAACGTCATGAGACGCTTCACACCTCATCCGACCCACAATGCACTCCGTTCCTAGCGATCGTTTATCCGACAGTAAAAACAAATCTAAATCTTCGGTCCCAAATGTGGCACCCTTTTTCCTAAATAGTGCACTACTTTTGACCAGAGCCCCATTAGTAGCAGTGCACTATATAGTGAATAGGGTCCCATCAATCTAATTCAGAACCATCTAATTTACATAGAAAAACGCACGGATGTGAATTCATTAATTAGAGACTTTGATGAATAAAGAAAACATTGTTGTAAATGAACATCTCGAGAGCCGTTAATTGAAGCCGGTGGTTCTCTCCGAAAGCAGTAGGTCTCCGCTCTCTCGACAGGTTTAGGGGCGATGTTTAAGGGAGGAGTCATTCCATCAGTCAAATTAATTAAGCAGCTGTCAAACTGTTGATGGTGGTGGTGTGTGTGTGTGTGTGTGTGTGTACGTGTGTACGTGAGTGGCTGTGATTATTGTCAGTTTAATCAATCAGATGATAAGTGATAAATTAGGTTCGTAGTCTGGGTGGAGAGAACACTGAGGAGGAATTACCCCTGTGGCTTGTCGATGGAGGCGGAGTCTGGATGTGTTGGCTGGGCACGTTTTTTTTTGCGGGAGAGTTTGAAAGGTCATCAGTGACTGGGTGTGACGTGGTACTGGGTGTGACGTGGTACTGGGTGTGATGTGGTACTGGGTGTGACGTGGTACTGGATGTGACGTGGTACTGGGTGTGACGTGGTACTGGGTGTGACGTGATACTGGGTGTGACGTGATACTGGGTGTGACGTGGTACTGGATGTGACGTGGTACTGGGTGTGACGTGGTACTGGGTGTGACGTGGTACTGGTAGCGTCGGCAGTGGCAGCAGCAATTTTGTAGAACAGCAGAATGACCAGGTAGATTGGAGACCAGGTAGACTGGGGGCCAAGTAGACTGGGGACAGGCAGGAGTCATCAGACCAGGTAGACTGGGGACAGGTAGACTGGGGACAGGTAGACTGGGGACAGGCAGGAGTCATCAGACCAGGTAGACTGGGGACAGGTAGACTGGGGACAGGTAGACTGGGGACCAGGTAGACTGGGGACAGGTAGACTGGGAACAGGTAGACTGGGGACAGGTAGACTGTGGACCAGGTAGACTGGGGTCAGGCAGGAGTCATCAGACCAGGTGGACTGGGGACAGGCAGGAGTCATCAGACCAGGTGGACTGGGGACAGGCAGGAGTCATCAGACCAGGTATACTGGGGACAGGCAGGAGTCACCAGACCAGGTAGACTGGGGACAGGTAGACTGGGGACAGGCAGGAGTCACCAGACCAGGTAGACTGGGGACAGGCTGGAGTCACCAGACCAGGTAGACTGGGGACAGGCTGGAGTCACCAGACCAGGTAGACTGGGGACAGGCAGGAGTCATCAGATCAGGTGGTCCCGAGGGATGGTCTAGGGATCACAGAGAGCCCAGGGCTCTACATCACCAGATGATTCCATGACCCATCATGTTAGCCAGGTGTGTCTAGGGGGTGATTACGGCCATCTATAGTATTTCATTAACTTGAGTAGATGTCGAGACACTAATGACCCATCCACTTAGCTAGATGTGTCTGGGGGGTGGTTATATAATTTCTTTCACACCCATCAATTGGTAAGCATCATCTAATATGAACATTTGAACATCTTGGCCATGTTCTGTTATAATCTCCCAGAAGAGAGAAGAGCCAGAAGAGGACTGACCACCCCTCATAGCCTGGTTCCTCTCTAGGTTTCTTCCTAGGTTTTGGCCTTTCCGGGGAGTTTTTCCTAGCCACCGTGCCTCTACTCCTGCAGTCTCAGTGCTATGATGGGGTCTAAAATCAGACATAAGCGTTTCATTATGTGTCTTCAGGAAGGCAGTGAGTTGCTGTGCAACAGCTTGTTACATGCTATTATTTTTTAGGAATTGGAGATTCGATATAGGCCACTAGTTTATTTGGAATAGGGTCCAGTATGCAGCTTGAAGGTGTAGAGGCCAAGACTATTTTAGTGAAAGTGTTGAGAGATAACAGGATAAGAACAACTTGAGTGGCTTCATTGATCTTAGGTCCTGTTCTGTGCAGACTCAGGACAACTGAGCTTTGAAGATATATACGTAAAATAAAATTATTTCTAATGATCGTGATCTATTCGTCAAAGTTAATGACTTCAGCACTGCTGAAGTGAAAGCCATCCTCACTTGGGGAACGTTGATTTTTAGTGATTCTCCTCAATTAGATTGTAAAAGTAAGGTTGATTGAGCAACAGCGAGGGCTCTTTGATTTTGCGTGGTACCATCTTTCCAAGCTGGTTGGAAGACTTCCTGCTTGGTGGTCCTCAGTTAGGTGGTTAACTGAGTGTCGTCCTCTGACGTCCTTGGGTAGGTGGACAGAGTCTGGAAGGGCATCTAGGAATCTGTGGGTTGTCCGAGAATTTATACTACGACTTTTGATTAACCTTGGTTGGGGTCTGAGCAGATTATTTCTTGGGATTGTAAACTGGTGGTCCGATAGTCCAGGATTATGAGGAAAAACATTAAGATCCACAATATTTATTCCACGGGACAAAACTTGGTCCAAAGTATGACTGTGGCAGTGAGTAGTTCCGGAGACATGTTGGACAAAGCCCACTGAGTCGATGATGGCTCCGAAAGCCTTTTGGAGTGGGTCTGTGGACTTTTCCATGTGAATATTAAAGTCACCAAAAATGAGAATATTATCTGCTATGACTACAAGGTCCAATAGGAATTCAGGGAACTCAGTGAGGAACGCTGTATATGGCCCAGGGGGCCTGTAAACAGTAGCTATAAAAAGTGATTGAGGAGCTGTATGGATTTCATGACTAGAAGCTCAGAAAACGCTGTCTTTTTGCTGTCGTAAATGTTAGCAACACCTCCGCCTTCGCGGGATGCGCAGGGGGGATATGGTCACTCGTGTAACCAGGAGGAAAAAGCCCCATTTTAACACAGTCAATTCATCACGTTTCCGTCAGACCAATCACATCAAGGTTATGATCAGTGGTTAGTTCATGAACTATAACTGCCTTGGAAGTGAGAGATCTAACATTAAGTAACCCTATTTTGAGATGTGAACACAATCTCTTTCAATAATGACAGGAATGGAGGAGGTCTTTATTCCAGTGAGATTGATAAGACCAACACTGACCTGACTAGACTGACTGTGCTAGTGGCAGACTCCACTAAGCTAACAGCCTTCTGCCTGGCCTGTACCCATCTCATTGTGGAGCTAAAAGGAATTAGAGCCCTGTCTATGTTTATAGATAAGATGAGAGCACCCCTCCAGCTAGGATGGAGTCCGTCACACCTCTGCATGCCAGGCTTGGTCCTGTTTTGTGTGTCCTGTCTGCGGGTCCCAGAAAGAGGGCCAGTTATCTACAATTATATATTATGGGACTGACAGTTTTCAACCGGCGATTGAGTTGTGCGATGCAGCTGTAGAGTATTGCGTTCCCCAGCTAGAAAACCAAACAATGTCGCTCAGAGAGAAGGGGGAACTAACAAAGAGTCACTGACAACAACCAAAATAAATCAATTGGGGTTTTAGGAGAGGTTCTGAAAGATACTCATGGCGGTGTCCACTGAAAGTTGACTAGCAACAACAACTGGGACCTAAAAGACACCCACCATGAGACCCACTCAATTTACCAAGGAAGAGGCAAACAAAAGACAAACCCACAAAAAACAGGAAATGTATTGTAATAGAGCTCATCACTCCCCCTAACTGGGAGGGGCCAGAGACAATTACTGCTGTAGAGCTCATCACTCCCCCTAACTGGGAGGTGGCCAGAGACAATTACTGCTGTAGAGCTCATCACTCCCCCTAACTGGGAGGGGCCAGAGACTCTGCTGTAGAGCTCATCACTCCCCCTAACTGGGAGGGGTTAGAAAATTATTCCACACATCTTTCTAGCTAAGTTTCACCCTGAAATTGTTGCACTTGGTAACCTCTGACTGTTTCATCCTAACATTGTTGGTGCCGATGTGGATAACAATATCTCTATACTCTCTACACTCACCAGTTTTAGCCTTAGCGAGCACCATCTTCAGATTAGCCTTAACGTTGGTAGCCCTGCGCCCTGGTAAATAGTGTATGATCGCTGGATTATTCTTTTTAAGTCTAATACTGCAGGTAACTGATGGAGGAGAGACCTGAGAAAACTCTGATTCTTTACTTAGTGGAGAAAACTGGTTTCTATCGGCTGAATGACCGGATGAGTAGACCTGACAGCATTATATAATTGACTCCATTATATAGTTGACTCCATTATATAGTTGACTCCATTATATAGTTGACAGCATTATATAGTTGACTCCATTATATAGTTGACTCCATTATATAATTGACTCCATTATATAGTTGACTCCATTATATAGTTGACTCCATTATATAATTGACTCCATTATATAGTTGACTCCATTATATAGTTGACTCCATTATATAATTGACTCCATTATATAGTTGACTCCATTATATAGTTGACTCCATTATATAATTGACTCCATTATATAGTTGACTCCATTATATAGTTGACCTGACAGCATTATATAGTTGACTCCATTATATAATTGACTCCATTATATAGTTGACTCCATTATATAGTTGACTCCATTATATAGTTGACCTGACAGCATTATATAGTTGACTCCATTATATAGTTGACTCCATTATACAGTTGACTCCATTATATAGTTGACTCCATTATATAGTTGACTCCATTATATAGTTGACTCCATTATATAGTTGACAGCATTATATAGTTGACTCCATTATATAGTTGACTCCATTATATAGTTGACTCCATTATATAGTTGACTCCATTATATAGTTGACAGCATTATATAGTTGACTCCATTATATAGTTGACTCCATTATATAGTTGACTCCATTATATAGTTGACTCCATTATATAGTTGACAGCATTATATAGTTGACTCCATTATATAGTTGACTCCATTATATAGTTGACTCCATTATATAGTTGACAGCATTATATAGTTGACTCCATTATATAGTTGACAGCATTATATAGTTGACTCCATTGTATAGTTGACTCCATTATATAGTTGACCTGACAGCATTATATAGTTGACTCCATTATATAGTTGACTCCATTGTATAGTTGACTCCATTATATAGTTGACCTGACTCCATTATATAGTTGACTCCATTATATAGTTGACTCCATTATATAGTTGACTCCATTATATAGTTGACAGCATTATATAGTTGACTCCATTATATAGTTGACTCCATTATATAGTTGACAGCATTATATAGTTGACTCCATTATATAGTTGACTCCATTATATAGTTGACAGCATTATATAGTTGACTCCATTGTATAGTTGACTCCATTATATAGTTGACCTGACAGCATTATATAGTTGACTCCATTATATAGTTGACTCCATTGTATAGTTGACTCCATTATATAGTTGACCTGACTCCATTATATAGTTGACCTGACTCCATTATATAGTTGACTCCATTATATAGTTGACTCCATTATATAGTTGACAGCATTATATAGTTGACTCCATTATATAGTTGACTCCATTATATAGTTGACTCCATTATATAGTTGACTCCATTATATAGTTGACAGCATTATATAGTTGACTCCATTATATAGTTGACTCCATTATATAGTTGACCTGACAGCATTATATAGTTGACTCCATTATATAGTTGACTCCATTGTATAGTTGACTCCATTATATAGTTGACTCCATTATATAGTTGACCTGACAGCATTATATAGTTGACTCCATTATATAGTTGACTCCATTATATAGTTGACAGCATTATATAGTTGACTCCATTATATAGTTGACCTGACAGCATTATATAGTTGACTCCATTATATAGTTGACTCCATTATATAGTTGACTCCATTATATAGTTGACTCCATTATATAGTTGACCTGACTCCATTATATAGTTGACTCCATTATATAGTTGACAGCATTATATAGTTGACTCCATTATATAGTTGACCTGACAGCATTATATAGTTGACTCCATTATATAGTTGACTCCATTATATAGTTGACTCCATTATATAGTTGACTCCATTATATAGTTGACTCCATTATATAGTTGACTCCATTATATAGTTGACTCCATTATATAGTTGACTCCATTATATAGTTGACAGCATTATATAGTTGACCTGACTCCATTATATAGTTGACTCCATTATATAGTTGACTCCATTATATAGTAGACCTGACTCCATTATATAGTTGACTCCATTGTATAGTTGACTCCATTATATAGTTGACTCCATTATATAGTTGACTCCATTGTATAGTTGACTCCATTGTATAGTTGACTCCATTGTATAGTTGACTCCATTATATAGTTGACCTGACTCCATTATATAATTGACTCCATTATATAGTTGACCTGACAGCATTATATAGTTGACTCCATTATATAGTTGACTCCATTATATAGTTGACAGCATTATATAGTTGACTCCATTATATAGTTGACCTGACAGCATTATATAGTTGACTCCATTATATAGTTGACTCCATTATATAGTTGACTCCATTATATAGTTGACTCCATTATATAGTTGACAGCATTATATAGTTGACTCCATTATATAGTTGACTCCATTATATAGTTGACCTGACAGCATTATATAGTTGACTCCATTATATAGTTGACCTGACAGCATTATATAGTTGACTCCATTATATAGTTGACTCCATTATATAGTTGACAGCATTATATAGTTGACTCCATTATATAGTTGACTCCATTGTATAGTTGACTCCATTATATAGTTGACTCCATTATATAGTTGACTCCATTGTATAGTTGACTCCATTGTATAGTTGACTCCATTGTATAGTTGACTCCATTATATAGTTGACTCCATTATATAGTTGACTCCATTGTATAGTTGACTCCATTGTATAGTTGACTCCATTGTATAGTTGACTCCATTATATAGTTGACCTGACTCCATTATATAGTTGACAGCATTATATAGTTGACTCCATTATATAGTTGACCTGACTCCATTGTATAGTTGACTCCATTATATAGTTGACTCCATTATATAGTTGACAGCATTATATAGTTGACTCCATTATATAGTTGACTCCATTATATAGTTGACTCCATTATATAGTTGACTCCATTATATAGTTGACTCCATTATATAGTTGACTCCATTATATAGTTGACTCCATTATATAGTTGACTCCATTATATAGTTGACTCCATTGTATAGTTGACTCCATTATATAGTTGACTCCATTATATAGTTGACTCCATTATATAGTTGACTCCATTGTATAGTTGACTCCATTATATAGTTGACCTGACAGCATTATATAGTTGACCTGACTCCATTATATAGTTGACTCCATTGTATAGTTGACTCCATTATATAGTAGACCTGACAGCATTATATAGTTGACTCCATTATATAGTTGACTCCATTGTATAGTTGACTCCATTATATAGTTGACTCCATTATATAGTTGACTCCATTATATAGTTGACAGCATTATATAGTTGACTCCATTATATAGTTGACTCCATTATATAGTTGACTCCATTATATAGTTGACTCCATTATATAGTTGACTCCATTGTATAGTTGACTCCATTATATAGTTGACTCCATTATATAGTTGACTCCATTATATAGTTGACAGCATTATATAGTTGACTCCATTATATAGTTGACTCCATTATATAGTTGACTCCATTATATAGTTGACTCCATTATATAGTTGACTCCATTATATAGTTGACTCCATTATATAGTTGACCTGACTCCATTATATAGTTGACTCCATTATATAGTTGACTCCATTATATAGTTGACTCCATTATATAGTTGACCTGACAGCATTATATAGTTGACTCCATTATATAGTTGACCTGACAGCATTATATAGTTGACTCCATTATATAGTTGACTCCATTATATAGTTGACTCCATTATATAGTTGACTCCATTATATAGTTGACTCCATTATATAGTTGACCTGACAGCATTATATAGTTGACTCCATTATATAGTTGACCTGACAGCATTATATAGTTGACCTGACAGCATTATATAGTTGACTCCATTATATAGTTGACTCCATTATATAGTTGACTCCATTATATAGTTGACTCCATTGTATAGTTGACTCCATTATATAGTTGACTCCATTATATAGTTGACTCCATTATATAGTTGACTCCATTGTATAGTTGACTCCATTATATAGTTGACCTGACAGCATTATATAGTTGACTCCATTATATAGTAGACCTGACAGCATTATATAGTTGACTCCATTATATAGTTGACTCCATTATATAGTTGACTCCATTATATAGTTGACTCCATTATATAGTTGACTCCATTATATAGTTGACCTGATAGCATTATATAGTTGACCTGACAGCATTATATAGTTGACTCCATTATATAGTTGACTCCATTATATAGTTGACTCCATTATATAGTTGACTCCATTGTATAGTTGACTCCATTATATAGTTGACTCCATTATATAGTTGACTCCATTATATAGTTGACTCCATTGTATAGTTGACTCCATTATATAGTTGACTCCATTATATAGTTGACTCCATTATATAGTTGACTCCATTATATAGTTGACTCCATTATATAGTTGACTCCATTATACAGTTGACTCCATTATATAGTTGACTCCATTATATAGTTGACCTGACAGCATTATATAGTTGACAGCATTATGTCATGGCGTTGGCCTGGGGGGTAGGTTTATGACAGTCATAAATACCTCTTCCCCCCTTTTTCCTCTCTCTACCCTACTGAGGTTACATTTTAAAAAAACTTGGTTAACATAGAGATTCTGGGAACATCAGAAGGTGGGGGGAAATTAACTATATTCTGGTAATCCGACCAATTGAACATATGCGGAGGTACTTAATGAATCTGATGTCAGTTCGGTTGTCATCTGAGACATTCTCATGAATGATAAGATGACAAACTCTACAGTGGAAAGTCTACACATCAGAGTTATCAGATTCACATGGAATTGTTGTTCAATTTAAATGTTTGAATATTAAATTATTTGTGATGGGAAGAAATGTGATTTTAGCTTCTAAAATGTGAGATTTGGATTTTCATAAGGTAGGGCTGCTCAATCAATGGCCCTCCCCTGTGATGGAACAAGGGCTATAAAACTATTCAAACACACCCTCATCTCCCTTCCTATATAAGCCCTTGACGACAACATAACTTCCTGTTAAGATGAGGTAGGATGACGGTCCTATGTCAGAATGGTTCAGATAATAATTACAGAACAAAGCCAACATTAGCATGAGCTTTGGTTGCGAATGGTATGAACTTTTGAATTCTTATTCACGACAGAAGTGATACCTCCTAGCCTTTGAGTTAGCGACCACAGCTGCAAACGCAGGTTAGGAAGGAACAGACAGAGTATCCCATCTACCACACAACGACGTTACTACAACGTATCCAATTGACCACCAGAGACATTCTTCAAAGGACTCTGTTGGGCAACATGGCCATCCATCTACCACCAACCTATTGAAGCGCAGCTCAGAGTACATATTTACTGCATTTTCCTTTTCCAAATGGGCGGTAATTTAGAATGCATAAGATACTGTATTTACAATAGAGTAGCTGCCTACGGCCCGATAGAGACATAGCTTCTCCCTTTGTTCTTCAGTCTTCCCACTCTTTCACTCAAACCCAACCCACTTTTCTTTGGGTAACCAGCTGTCATATCTGTTCCGTCCGCTAGGGACGTTTTCCTTTATGACATAATTTGTAATCAGGTTATGATTAATTATGTGTATGTGTGATTAGTTAGGTATTTAGTAAATAAATTATTGAACCCAATTTTGTATTGCTGATTCAACTTGTTGGCCAGGGTTCATGCAGATAACCAAGAATTTACAACTTTCCGATGAGATGGATATTAATGTTGACTGCTATGGATGTAAAATATTACTAGGTCTTTAAGAGTTTATTCGGAAGATAACAGCTCTATAAATATTATTTCGTGGTGCCCGACTCTCCAGTTAATTACATTTACATGATTCGCTCAATCAGGTGATATTAATTACGGATAAATTATTTTATTGAATAGCATGTCATATTACTTAATCCGGCATTTATATGACAATTATATAGTTGACAGCATTATATAGTTGACTCCATTATATAGTTGACTCCATTATATAGTTGACTCCATTATATAGTTGACTCCATTATATAGTTGACTCCATTATTTAGTTGACTCCATTATATAGTTGACTCCATTATTTAGTTGACTCCATTATATAGTTGACTCCATTATTTAGTTGACTCCATTATATAGTTGACTCCATTATTTAGTTGACTCCATTATATAGTTGACTCCATTATTTAGTTGAGCTGACAGCCTGTTTTTCTAAAAGTCATGAGAAGATCGTCTGCCTAAAGGAACTGTTTTGTCTGGCTGCGGAGACTGTGGGATTTATACTACTATCTGTACTTACTGCTGGCACAGACGCTGTTTTATCCTTTCCTACACTTACATTTCCTAACGATTTTGTCTGAAGCTCGGCTTGCAACTCTGCTCTTCTCACCACAGTGTGATAGTTCTCCTGCATATTATGAGAACAGCGACTGCAATGACAATGTTACGTATAGGAGGTCAACAATAAGACGTTGGTTGACTTGTTAAATACAGAGTTTGATTCAATGGTTATTAAGAGTAAAAAGCTAAAAACGTTTGGCAGGTAGCCAAGTAGCAACAAGTAGCACAGAGACAATGTGCACGGTCTGTCACCATGTACTTATGAGGTGAGCTCTCCACTCGAACCTGACAGGTAGCTCGTTAATGAGGCCAATTCTCATCTCCAAGGCAACCAGCCTAAGGTAAATCAGTTGAAATGACAAGGAAAAGAAACATAACAAACCATACACTTGTCTCCAATAGAACACACTGGTCTCCAATAGAATACACTGGCCTCCAATAGAATACACTGGTCTCCAATAGAATACACTGGTCTCCAATAGAATACACTGGCCTCCAATAGAATACACTGGTCTCCAATAGAATACACTGGCCTCCAATAGAATACACTGGCCTCCAATAGAATACACTGGTCTCCAATAGAATACACTGGCCTCCAATAGAATACACTGGCCTCCAATAGAATACACTGGTCTCCAATGGAATACACGGGTCTCCAATACAATACACTAGTCTCCAATAGAATACACTGGTCTCCAATAGAATACACTGGTCTCCAATAGAATACACTGGTCTCCAATAGAATACACTGGTCTCCAATAGAGGAAAAACAAAGGAGGGTACATCAATTCAATTCAATTCATTTAAAGGGGCTTTACTGGCATGGGAAACATGTGTGAACATTGTCTGTCTGTCTCTCTGTCTCTCTCTCTCTCTCTCTCTCTCTCTATCAATGCATCATTTCCACCATGTTATCTGGTGTGGAAGGGCTGCATATATTTCGCAGAGCAAGGGAGCAAGGGAAACAACTGCTTCAAGGTCTCAGAGCGAGTGACTTCACTGATTGAAACGCTATTAGAGTGCACCCCGCTAACTAGCTAGCCATTTCACACCGGTTACACACACACACCACTCTCCCACCATCACGGACACTTTCTAAAATCAAAACTCAAACACACACAATCACACCTGCCCATCATCCAACCTACACACTCATCTCCAAACTCCAACTCAATGACAGACCTTGACCCTTCGCTCTATCTCTCTCTCTCTCTCTCCCCAGCGTTCCGCCACAATGAATGTCCAGACCCGGGGGTTCCAGTGAATGGGAAGAGGTTTGGCGAGAACCTTCAGCTGGGCAGCTCCATCTCCTTCCTGTGTGAGGAGGGCTTTGTCAAGACCCATGGCTCCCAGACTGTCTCCTGTATCCTGAAGGATGGAAACGTGGTCTGGGACAACGCTGTGCCACGCTGTGAAGGTGAGAGGAGAGGACACCTCCTCATCTTTCTCTCTTTACATTTGAGTAATGTAGCAGACTCTCTTATCCAGAGTGACTTACAATTAGTGCATTCATCTTAAGATGCAGTAGCTAGGTTAGACAACAACACATCAAAATCGTGTGAAGTACATTTTCCTAAATCTTTATCAGCAAAGACAGTGGTAGTGGGAAAACACAGAGTACCTTTTCTTTTTTGGGAAGTGAGGGGGGCGTTGGGGGCACCGTGAAAGCTATTTAAGATTCTATCAACTGGGTCTAATGTACTACGCAACCCAAGGTGAAATACTGCCAAAGTGATTGCTCTCTCAAACTATAAAATCACTGCAATGTTACCAATCCTGTCTCTATAGCAAATGTTCCTGCCCTTTTAAACAGGGCCTGACACCTCCCTCCAAGACACCCAATCAGGATTTGCCGTAACCTGCTAGCCTCCCTCTCCTTGTTCGAGTGATAAACCACCCCAGGGAGATACTGTACTTTAGCCCCCTGTCTATACAGTATCTCCCAAGCGGCACAGCGGTATAAGGCACTGCATCTCAGTGCTACAGACCCTGGTTCGATCCTGGGCTGTATCACAACCGGCTGTGACCGGGAGTCCTATAGGGCGGCGCACAATTGGCCCCGCGTCGTCTGGGTTATGGGAAGGTTTGGCTTGGTTTGTAAAATATTAATTTGTTCATTACTGACTTGTTAAATCCGAGAGCTAATTGTGAATGTATATCTGATAATGCAAGCTAGCGCTAAAGCCATTTCCAAACCTGTTTTGGAGATTTCTGGTATATTATCAAAATAAATAAATCAGGGTATGTTTTTGGAATTGTCCAGCCATTGTTACCTGATTTTAGTACAACTTTGGAAATTAATGTTGATGTTTTTTTTTAATCCCTTAAACTTTTTAGTCTGTTAAAACTTCTTACGGCTGAAATCCCGTTAACGGGATTATATGACAACAGCCAGTGAAAGTGCAGGACGCCAAATTCAAAACAACAGAAATCTCATAATTAAAATTCCTCAAGCATACAAGTATTTTATACCTTTTTAAAGGTAATCTTGTTGTTAATCCCACCACAGTGTCCAATTTCAAATAGGCTTTACAGAGAAAGCTCCACAAACGATTATGTTAGGTCACCACCAAGTCACTGAAAAACCCAGCCATTTTTCAGCCAAAGAGTAGAGTCACAAAAATCAGAAATAGAGATAAAATGAATCACTAACCTTTGATGATCTTCATCAGATAACTCATAGGACTTCATGTTACACAATACATGTATGTTTTGTTCGATAAAGTTCATATTTATATAAAAAAAATCTCACTATACATTGGCGCGTTATGTTCAGTAGTTCCAAAAACATCCGGTGATTTTGCAGAGAGCCACATCAATTTACAGAAATACTCATAATAAACATTGATGAAAATACAAGTGTTATACATGGAAATATAGATAAACTTCTCCTTAATGCAACCGCTGTGTCAGATTTCAAAAAAGCTTTACGGAAAAAGCAAACCTGCAATAATCTGAGTACGGTGCTCAGAAACCCAACCAGCCAAAGAGATATCTGCCATATTGTGCAGTCAACAGAAGTCAGAAATGACATTATAAATATTCACTTACCTTTGATGATCTTCATCGGAATGCACTCCCAGGAATCCCAGTTCCACAATAAATGTTTGATTTGTTTGATAATGTCCATAAGTTATGTCCAAATAGCTACTTTTGTTAGCACGTTTGGTTATCAAATCGAATCTCACGAAGTGCGTTCACTAGTTGCAGACGAAATGTCAAAAAGGTCCTTTACCGTAGAAACATGTCAAACGAAGTACAGAATCAATCTTTAGGATGTTTTTAACATAAATCTTCAATAATGTTCCAACCGGAGAATTCCTTTGTCTTCAGAAAAGCAAATGGAACGGGAGATACCTATCATGTGAATGCGCGTTACCAGCTTGTGGCTGCTAGCAGACCTGACTCATTCCCCTCTCATTCAGCCCCCCTTCACAGTAGAAGCCTCAAAAAAAGTTTGTAAAGACGGTTGACATCTAGTGGATGCCTTAGGAAGTGCATCATAACCAATATCCCACCGCATTTTCAATAGGGGCTGAGTTGAAAATCGACCAACCTCAGATTTCCGACTTCCTGGTTGAAATTTTTCTCAGGTGTTTGCCTGCCATATGAGTTATGTTATACTCACACACATCATTCAAACAGTTTTAGAAATTTCAGAGTTGTTTCTATCCAAATAATATGCATATATTAGCAAATGCGACTGAAGAGCAGGCAGTTTACTCTGGGCACCTTATTCATCCAAGCTACTCAATACTGCCCCCAGCCATTAGAAGTTTTTAAGAACACATTCTTATTTACACTGACTTTCTAGGAACAGCGGGTTAATTGCCTTGTTCAGGGGCAGAATGACAGATTTTAACAGTTCGGGGATTCAATCTAGCAAGCTTTCAGTTACTAGTCCAACGCTTTAACCACGAGGCTACCTGCTGGTTACTGGCCCAACACTCTAACCACTAGTCTACCTGCTGGTTACTGGCCCAACACTCTAACCACTAGGCTTCCTGCTGGTTACTGGCCCAATGCTCTAACCTCTAGGCGACTAGACTGTCACTGCTTCCTATTCAAAAGAGATTTCGATATGTAGCCCAATGTCAAAACACAGGTTTAACGTGCCCACATCAATAACCAAAATGCAAAACACTTTGTGATATATTGAAAAACATAAAATGTACTATCGACACATACATGTGCAACGATAGTAACAATAGCAGTATATATAAAGCAGACAAGTGGCAATAAATCACTGATATCGATTATGGGGGAAATCGGGTTGACAGACAGACAGACAGATAGACAGACAGACAGACAGACAGACAGACAGACAGACAGACAGACAGACAGACAGACAGACCGTGTTACGGTACAGAGTCAATGTGGAGGCTATATACAGGGTATTACGGTACAGAGTCAATGTGGAGGCAATATACAGGGTGTTACGATACAGAGTCAATGTGGAGACTATATACAGGGTGTTATGGTACAGAGTCCATGTGGAGGCTATATACAGGGTATTACGGTACAGAGTCAATGTGGAGGCTATATACAGGGGGTACCGGTACAGAGTCAATGTGGAGGCTATATACAGGGTGTACCGATACAGAGTCAATGTGGAGACTATATACAGGGTATTACGGTACAGAGTCAATGTGTAGACTATATACAGGGTGTTACGGTACAGAGTCAATGTGGAATTTGTTGGAGACAGTTATCTAAATTCTAGAATGTTGGATGGAGATTCTGGGAGGCGGGAACAAATCAGTGGTTTGTTATTTAACTTCAACGAATCACAACCTGGATATCAACATTGGATATCAACACTGGTTGGTTGTTAAGTACATTGCATTTCGAGGTTAGGTTTTTAGAAATGTCTGGAAATGTGTTACCTTATTTACATAAGTATTCAGACCATTTGCTTTGAGACTTGAAATTGAGCTCAGGTGCTTCCTGTTTCCATTGACCATCCTTGAGATTTTTCTACAACTTGATTGAAGGACAACCATCTCTTCAGCTCTCCACCAATCAGGCCTTTATTGTAGAGTTGCCAGTTGGAAGCCTCTGACACCATGAGAAACAAGATCCTCTCGTCTGATGAAAGCAAGATAGAACTCTTTGACCTGAATGCCAAGCATCATGTCTGGAGGAAACCTGGCACCATCCAGGATGTTTTTCAGCGGCAGGTACTGGGAGACTATTCAGGATCGAGAGAAAGATGAACGGAGCAAAGTACAGAGAGATCCTTGATGAAAACCTGCTCCAGAGTGCTCAGGACCTTAGACTGGGGCGAAGGTTCACCTTCCAACAGGACAATGACCCTAAGCACACAGCCAAGACAATGCAGGAGTGGCTTTGGGACAAGTCTCTGAATGTCCTTGAGTGGCCCAGGTTCACCTTCCAACAGGACAATGACCCTAAGCACACAGCCAAGACAATGCAGGAGTGGCTTTGGGACAAGTCTCTGAATGTCCTTGAGTGGCCCAGCCAGAGCCCAGACTTGAACCCGATCGAATATCTCTGGAGAGACCTGAAAATAGCTGTTCAGCGATGCTCCCTATACAACCTGACAGAGCTTGATAAACTCCCCAAATACATGTTTGCCAAGCTTATAGTGTCATTCCCAAGATGACTTAAGACTCTAATTGCTGCCGAAGGTGCTTCACCAAACTACTGAGTACATTTCTAAAAAGATGTTTGCTTTGTCATTATGGGGTATCGTGTGTAGATTGATGAGGATTTTAGAATAAGGCTGTAAGTTAACAACGTGGGAAAAAAAGTCAAAGGGTTCTGAATTCTTTCCGAATGAGCTGTAAAATGATAGTTTGACTCTGAAATCGATGTACATGGTGTGCGGCCATCAACTGTTATTCAGAGAGCCCTCCAGAGTTTCATGTGCCACTGAGTTTTATGTGGTGAAAATGCAAGCTTGTGAAATATAGTATCACGTTTTGTCCACCATAGGGACATTTGTGTAATATAACATAATTAAAGGTATACTTAAGTATTTGGGGATTTTCCTACATATCAAGTCAGACAAACTCATGGACACCACTTGAATGTCTCTGCGTGCAGTTTGAAGGAAATTGAAGTTAGCATATTGTTAGCTTAGCGGAATTGATGGAAGTCTATGGGTATCTTCTAGCCAACTCCTCTCAAACGCAGAGAAACATACTTTCTAACTTCTCCAAAGCTGGCTGTTTTGTCATTTATATTGTAAAGTTATACATCGTTATCAATATGTTATACATTTGTACATTTGTTAATTTTTGCCGATCGTGAGAAGAAGCAAGATTCTATCAACTTCCTCATTTACTTTGGGTTCCGACTGCCCTCTCTTTCCGTGAGACTTTGTGTTATTGTTGCGTATTCTCGTAGCTAAAGTAGTTAGTTTGATTGCTTACTGGCAAATGATCATAATAACCTTTAATAAATCACGTCAGACTTTGAGGTAGAACGCAATATTTATTAGAGACAGAATGTACTGAGGATGAACCTGTACAGTTGGACGCTGAACAAGCACAGAGGGTGGCTGAATATAAGCAGAGCCGGTAGACGGGCTACCAGGAGCGGTGGCGACAGCCAGGTCTGAGGGGGACGGTGGGGAATGTCAAGTGGGACTTGTTACTTCCGTCAATGTTCTTCTACGGCGAAGAAAAGCAGCGCACCAAGAGACCGTCTAACAAACCCTGAGGACTTTTCAGCTCATCCATCCTGGAGAGACATTCTTCTGTCTCAAAAATAAACTGGACCGTATGGACCTGATGGACCTGATGGACCTGATGGACCTGATGGACCTGATGGACCGGATGGACCTGATGGACCCTATGGACCTGTTGGACCCTATGGACCTGATGGACCTGATGGACCTGATGGACCTGGTGGACCCTATGGACTTGGTGGACCCTATGGACCGGATGGACCTGATGGACCTGGTGGACCCTATGGGCCTGGTGGACACTATGGACCTGATGGACCTGATGGACCGGATGGACCTGATGGATCGGATGAACCGGATGGACCGGATGGACCTGATGGACCTGGTGGACCTTATGGACCTGGTGGACCCTATGGACCGGATGGACCTGATAGACCTGATGAACCTGATGGACCCTATGGACCCTATGGACCTGATGGACCTGGTGGACCCTATGGACCTGGTGGACCTGATGGACCGGATGGGCCGGATGGACCTGATAGACCCTATGGACCCTATGGACCTGATGAACCTGATGGACCCTATGGACCCTATGGACCTGATTGACTTGGTGGACCTGATGAACCTGATGGACCTGGTGGACCCTATGGACAGGATGGACCTGATAGACCTGATTAACCTGATGGACCCTATGGACCCATGGACCTGATTGACTTGGTGGACCCTATGGACCTGGTGGACCTTATGGACCGGATGGACCGGATGGACCGGATGGACCTGATAGACCCTATGGACCCTATGGACCTGATTAACTCGATGGACCGGATGGACCGGATGGACCTGATGGACCGGATGGACCTGATGGACCTGATAGACCCTATGGACCCTATGGACCTGATGAACCTGATGGACCCTATGGACCTGATGGACCTGGTGGACCTGATGGACCGGATGAACCGGATGGACCTGATGGACCTGATGGACCTGATGGACCTGATGAACCTGATGGACCCTATGGACCCTATGGACCTGATGGACCTGGTGGACCCTATGGACCTGGTGGACCTGATGGACCGGATGGGCCGGATGGACCTGATAGACCCTATGGACCCTATGGACCTGATGAACCTGATGGACCCTATGGACCCTATGGACCTGATGGACCTGGTGGACCTGATGAACCTGATGGACCTGATGGACAGGATGGACCTGATAGACCTGATTAACTTGATGGACCCTATGGACCTGATGGACCTGATGGACCGGATGGACCGGATGGACCTGATGGACCTGATGGACCGGATGGACCTGGTGGACCTGATGGACCTGATGGACCTGATGGACGCTATGGACCTGATGGACCCTATGGACCTGATGGACCGGATGGACCTGGTGGAACCTATGGACCTGATGGACCCTATGGACCTAATGGACCTGATGGACCTGATGGACCTGGTGGACCCTATGGACCTGATGGAACCTATGGACCTGATGGACCCTATGGACCTAATGGACCTGATGGACCTGATGGACCTGGTGGACCTGATGGACCTGATGGACCCTATGGACCTGGTGGACCGGATGGACCTCATGGAACTGATGGACCTGATGGACCTGATGACCTGATGGACCTGGTGGACCCTATGGACCTGATGGACTGGATGGACCTGGTGGACCCTATGGACCTGATGGACCCGATGGACATGGTGGACCGGATGGACCTGATGGACCGGATGGACCTGATGGACCCTATGGACCTGATGGACCGGATGGACCTGATGGACCTGATGGACCTGATGGACCTGGTGGACCTGATGGACCTGATGGACCATTTCTCAGAACAAGAATAGGCTGACGAGTTTCAGAAGAAAGTTATTTGTTTCTGGCCATTTTGAGCCTGTAATCAAACCCACAAATGCTGATGCTCTATGGACGGATGGACCTGATGACCTGATGGACCTGGTGGACCCTATGGACCTGATGGACCTGGTGGACCATATGGACCTGATGGACCTGGTGGACCCTATGGACCTGATGGACCTGATGACCTGATGGACCTGGTGGACCCTATGAACCTGATGGACCGGATGGACATGATGAACCCTATGGACCTGATGGACCGGATGGACCTGGTGGACCCTATGGACCTGATGGACCTGATGGACCTGATGGACCTGGTGGACCTGATGGACCTGATGGACCCTATGGACCTGGTGGACCCTTTGGACCTGATGGACCGGATGGACCTGATGGAACTGATGGACCTGATGGACCTGATGGACCTGGTGGACCTGATGGACCTGATGGACCCTATGGACCTGGTGGACCCTTTGGACCTGATGGACCGGATGGACCTGATGGACCTGATGGACCTGATGACCTGATGGACCTGGTGGACCCTATGGACCTGATGGACTGGATGGACCTGGTGGACCCTATGGACCTGATGGACCCGATGGACCTGGTGGACCCTATGGACCTGATGACCTGATGGACCTGGTGGACCCTATGAACCTGATGGACCGGATGGACATGATGAACCCTATGGACCTGATGGACCGGATGGACCTGGTGGACCCTATGGACCTGATGGACCTGATGGACCTGATGGAACCTATGGACCTGATGGACCTGATGGACCTGATGGACCTGATGGACCGTATGAATCTGATGAACCTGATGGACCTGATGGACCTGATGGACCTGATTGACCTGATGGACCGGATGGACCCTATGGACCTGATGGACCCTATGGACCTGATGGACCCTATGGACCTGATGGACCGGATGGACCTGATGGACCCTATGGACCCTATGGACCTGATGGACCTGATGGACCGGATGGACCCTATGGACCTGATGGACCTGACGGACCTGATGGACCCTATGGACCTGATGGACCGGATGGACCTGATGGACCCTATGGACCCTATGGACCTGATGGACCTGATGGACCCTTTGGACCTGATGGACCTGATGTACCTGATGGACCTGATGAACCTGATGGACCTGATGGACCTGGTGGACCCTATGGACCTGATAGACCGGATGGACCTGATTGACTAAGTGACATTCCTGCTAGTTATGTAGATGTTATGTAGATGTAATAGTTATGTAGATGTAATAGTTATGTAGATGTTATGTAGATGTAATAGTTATGTAGATGTAATAGTTATGTAGATGTTATGTAGATGTAATAGTTATGTAGATGTAATAGTTATGTAGATGTAATAGTTATGTAGATGTTATGTAGATGTAATAGTTATGTAGATGTAATAGTTATGTAGATGTAATAGTTATGTAGATGTAATAGTTATGTAGATGTAATAGTTATGTAATAGTTATGTAGATGTTATGTAGATGTAATAGTTATGTAGATGTAATAGTTATGTAGATGTAATAGTTATGTAATAGTTATGTAGATGTTATGTAGATGTAATAGTTATGTAGATGTAATAGTTATGTAGATGTAATAGTTATGTAGATGTAATAGTTATGTAGATGTTATGTAGATGTAATAGTTATGTAGATGTTATGTAGATGTAATAGTTATGTAGATGTTATGTAGATGTAATAGTTATGTAGATGTTATGTAGATGTAATAGTTCTGTAGATGTTATGTAGATGAAAGATTTATGTAGATGTTATGTAGATGTAATAGTTATGTAGATGTAATAGTTATGTAGATGTAATAGTTATGTAGATGTTATGTAGATGTAATAGTTATGTAGATGTTATGTAGATGTAATAGTTATGTAGATGTTATGTAGATGTAATAGTTATGTAGATGTAATAGTTATGTAGATGTAATAGTTATGTAGATGTAATAGTTATGTAGATGTTATGTAGATGTTATAGTTATGTAGATGTAATAGTTATGTAGATGTTATGTAGATGTAATAGTTATGTAGATGTTATGTAGATGTAATAGTTATGTAGATGTAATAGTTATGTAGATGTTATAGTTATGTAGATGTAATAGTTATGTAGATGTAATAGTTATGTAGATGTAATAGTTATGTAGATGTTATGTAGATGTAATAGTTATGTAGATGTTATGTAGATGTAATAGTTATGTAGATGTAATAGTTATGTAGATGTTATGTAGATGTAATAGTTATGTAGATGTTATAGTTATGTAGATGTTATGTAGATGTAATAGTTATGTAGATGTAATAGTTATGTAGATGTTATGTAGATGTAATAGTTATGTAGATGTAATAGTTATGTAGATGTAATAGTTATGTAGATGTTATAGTTATGTAGATGTAATAGTTATGTAGATGTTATGTAGATGTAATAGTTATGTAGATGTTATAGTTATGTAGATGTTATAGTTATGTAGATGTTATGTAGATGTAATAGTTATGTAGATGTTATGTAGATGTAATAGTTATGTAGATGTTATGTAGATGTAATAGTTATGTAGATGTAATAGTTATGTAGATGTAATAGTTATGTAGATGTAATAGGTATGTAGATGTAATAGGTATGTAGATGTTATGTAGATGTAATAGTTATGTAGATGTTATGTAGATGTAATAGTTATGTAGATGTAATAGTTATGTAGATGTAATAGTTATGTAGATGTAATAGTTATGTAGATGTTATGTAGATGTAATAGTTATGTAGATGTAATAGTTATGTAGATGTAATAGTTATGTAGATGTTATAGTTATGTAGATGTAATAGTTATGTAGATGTAATAGTTATGTAGATGTTATGTAGATGTAATAGTTATGTAGATGTAATAGTTATGTAGATGTAATAGTTATGTAGATGTTATGTAGATGTAATAGTTATGTAGATGTAATAGTTATGTAGATGTTATAGTTATGTAGATGTAATAGTTATGTAGATGTTATGTAGATGTAATAGTTATGTAGATGTAATAGTTATGTAGATGTAATAGTTATGTAGATGTTATAGTTATGTAGATGTAATAGTTATGTAGATGTTATGTAGATGCAATAGTTATGTAGATGTTATAGTTATGTAGATGTAATAGTTATGTAGATGTTATGTAGATGTAATAGTTATGTAGATGTTATAGTTATGTAGATGTAATAGTTATGTAGATGTTATGTAGATGTTATAGTTATGTAGATGTTATAGTTATGTAGATGTTATGTAGATGTAATAGTTATGTAGATGTTATAGTTATGTAGATGTAATAGTTATGTAGATGTTATGTAGATGTTATAGTTATGTAGATGTTATGTAGATGTAATAGTTATGTAGATGTTATAGTTATGTAGATGTTATGTAGATGTAATAGTTATGTAGATGTAATAGTTATGTAGATGTAATAGTTATGTAGATGTTATGTAGATGTAATAGTTATGTAGATGTTATAGTTATGTAGATGTAATAGTTATGTAGATGTTATGTAGATGTTATAGTTATGTAGATGTTATGTAGATGTAATAGTTATGTAGATGTTATGTAGATGTAATAGTTATGTAGATGTTATGTAGATGTAATAGTTATGTAGATGTAATAGTTATGTAGATGTAATAGTTATGTAGATGTAATAGGTATGTAGATGTAATAGGTATGTAGATGTTATGTAGATGTAATAGGTATGTAGATGTTATGTAGATGTAATAGTTATGTAGATGTAATAGTTATGTAGATGTAATAGTTATGTAGATGTTATGTAGATGTAATAGTTATGTAGATGTAATAGTTATGTAGATGTTATGTAGATGTAATAGTTATGTAGATGTAATAGTTATGTAGATGTAATAGTTATGTAGATGTAATAGGTATGTAGATGTAATAGTTATGTAGATGTTATAGTTATGTAGATGTTATGTAGATGTAATAGTTATGTAGATGTTATAGTTATGTAGATGTTATGTAGATGTAATAGTTATGTAGATGTAATAGTTATGTAGATGTAATAGTTATGTAGATGTTATGTAGATGTAATAGTTATGTAGATGTAATAGGTATGTAGATGTAATAGTTATGTAGATGTAATAGTTATGTAGATGTTATGTAGATGTTATGTAGATGTAATAGTTATGTAGATGTAATAGTTATGTAGATGTAATAGTTATGTAGATGTTATGTAGATGTAATAGTTATGTAGATGTAATAGGTATGTAGATGTAATAGTTATGTAGATGTTATGTAGATGTAATAGTTATGTAGATGTTATGTAGATGTAATAGTTATGTAGATGTAATAGTTATGTAGATGTAATAGTTATGTAGATGTTATGTAGATGTAATAGTTATGTAGATGTAATAGTTATGTAGATGTAATAGTTATGTAGATGTTATGTAGATGTAATAGTTATGTAGATGTAATAGTTATGTAGATGTTATGTAGATGTAATAGGTATGTAGATGTAATAGTTATGTAGATGTAATAGTTATGTAGATGTAATAGTTATGTAGATGTAATAGTTATGTAGATGTTATGTAGATGTAATAGTTATGTAGATGTAATAGTCATGTAGATGTAATAGTTATGTAGATGTTATGTAGATGTTATGTAGATGTAATAGTTATGTAGATGTAATAGTTATGTAGATGTAATAGGTATGTAGATGTAATAGTTATGTAGATGTTATGTAGATGTAATAGTTATGTAGATGTTATGTAGATGTAATAGTTATGTAGATGTAATAGTTATGTAGATGTAATAGTTATGTAGATGTTATGTAGATGTAATAGGTATGTAGATGTAATAGTTATGTAGATGTTATGTAGATGTTATGTAGATGTAATAGTTATGTAGATGTAATAGTTATGTAGATGTAATAGGTATGTAGATGTAATAGTTATGTAGATGTTATGTAGATGTAATAGTTATGTAGATGTTATGTAGATGTAATAGTTATGTAGATGTAATAGTTATGTAGATGTAATAGTTATGTAGATGTAATAGTTATGTAGATGTTATGTAGATGTAATAGGTATGTAGATGTAATAGTTATGTAGATGTTATGTAGATGTAATAGGTATGTAGATGTAATAGTTATGTAGATGTAATAGTTATGTAGATGTAATAGTTATGTAGATGTAATAGTTATGTAGATGTAATAGTTATGTAGATGTTATGTAGATGTTATGTAGATGTAATAGTTATGTAGATGTAATAGTTATGTAGATGTTATGTAGATGTTATGTAGATGTAATAGTTATGTAGATGTAATAGTTATGTAGATGTAATAGGTATGTAGATGTAATAGTTATGTAGATGTTATGTAGATGTAATAGTTATGTAGATGTTATGTAGATGTAATAGTTATGTAGATGTAATAGTTATGTAGATGTAATAGTTATGTAGATGTAATAGTTATGTAGATGTTATGTAGATGTAATAGGTATGTAGATGTAATAGTTATGTAGATGTAATAGTTATGTAGATGTAATAGTTATGTAGATGTAATAGTTATGTAGATGTAATAGTTATGTAGATGTTATGTAGATGTTATGTAGATGTAATAGTTATGTAGATGTAATAGTTATGTAGATGTTATGTAGATGTTATGTAGATGTAATAGTTATGTAGATGTTATGTAGATGTAATAGTTATGTAGATGTTATGTAGATGTTATGTAGATGTAATAGTTATGTAGATGTAATAGTTATGTAGATGTTATGTAGATGTTATGTAGATGTAATAGTTATGTAGATGTTATGTAGATGTAATAGTTATGTAGATGTTATGTAGATGTAATAGTTATGTAGATGTAATAGTTATGTAGATGTTATGTAGATGTAATAGTTATGTAGATGTAATAGTTATGTAGATGTAATAGTTATGTAGATGTTATGTAGATGTAATAGTTATGTAGATGTAATAGTTATGTAGATGTTATGTAGATGTAATAGTTATGTAGATGTAATAGTTATGTAGATGTTATGTAGATGTAATAGTTATGTAGATGTAATAGGTATGTAGATGTAATAGTTATGTAGATGTTATGTAGATGTAATAGTTATGTAGATGTAATAGTTATGTAGATGTTATGTAGATGTAATAGTTATGTAGATGTAATAGTTATGTAGATGTAATAGTTATGTAGATGTTATGTAGATGTAATAGTTATGTAGATGTAATAGTTATGTAGATGTAATAGTTATGTAGATGTAATAGTTATGTAGATGTTATGTAGATGTAATAGTTATGTAGATGTAATAGTTATGTAGATGTTATGTAGATGTAATAGTTATGTAGATGTAATAGTTATGTAGATGTAATAGTTATGTAGATGTTATGTAGATGTAATAGTTATGTAGATGTAATAGTTATGTAGATGTAATAGTTATGTAGATGTTATGTAGATGTAATAGTTATGTAGATGTAATAGTTATGTAGATGTAATAGTTATGTAGATGTTATGTAGATGTAATAGTTATGTAGATGTAATAGTTATGTAGATGTTATGTAGATGTAATAGTTATGTAGATGTAATAGGTATGTAGATGTAATAGTTATGTAGATGTAATAGTTATGTAGATGTTATGTAGATGTTATGTAGATGTAATAGTTATGTAGATGTAATAGGTATGTAGATGTAATAGTTATGTAGATGTTATGTAGATGTAATAGTTATGTAGATGTTATGTAGATGTAATAGTTATGTAGATGTAATAGTTATGTAGATGTAATAGTTATGTAGATGTAATAGTTATGTAGATGTTATGTAGATGTAATAGGTATGTAGATGTAATAGTTATGTAGATGTAATAGTTATGTAGATGTAATAGTTATGTAGATGTTATGTAGATGTTATGTAGATGTAATAGTTATGTAGATGTTATGTAGATGTTATGTAGATGTAATAGTTATGTAGATGTTATGTAGATGTAATAGTTATGTAGATGTTATGTAGATGTTATGTAGATGTAATAGTTATGTAGATGTAATAGTTATGTAGATGTTATGTAGATGTTATGTAGATGTAATAGTTATGTAGATGTTATGTAGATGTAATAGTTATGTAGATGTTATGTAGATGTAATAGTTATGTAGATGTAATAGTTATGTAGATGTAATAGTTATGTAGATGTTATGTAGATGTAATAGTTATGTAGATGTTATGTAGATGTAATAGTTATGTAGATGTAATAGTTATGTAGATGTTATGTAGATGTAATAGTTATGTAGATGTAATAGTTATGTAGATGTAATAGTTATGTAGATGTTATGTAGATGTAATAGTTATGTAGATGTAATAGTTATGTAGATGTTATGTAGATGTAATAGTTATGTAGATGTAATAGTTATGTAGATGTTATGTAGATGTAATAGTTATGTAGATGTAATAGTTATGTAGATGTAATAGTTATGTAGATGTTATGTAGATGTAATAGTTATGTAGATGTAATAGTTATGTAGATGTAATAGTTATGTAGATGTAATAGTTATGTAGATGTTATGTAGATGTAATAGTTATGTAGATGTAATAGTTATGTAGATGTTATGTAGATGTAATAGTTATGTAGATGTAATAGTTATGTAGATGTAATAGTTATGTAGATGTTATGTAGATGTAATAGTTATGTAGATGTAATAGTTATGTAGATGTAATAGTTATGTAGATGTTATGTAGATGTAATAGTTATGTAGATGTAATAGTTATGTAGATGTTATGTAGATGTTATGTAGATGTAATAGTTATGTAGATGTTATGTAGATGTTATGTAGATGTAATAGTTATGTAGATGTTATGTAGATGTAATAGTTATGTAGATGTTATGTAGATGTAATAGTTATGTAGATGTTATGTAGATGTTATGTAGATGTAATAGTTATGTAGATGTAATAGTTATGTAGATGTAATAGTTATGTAGATGTTATGTAGATGTAATAGTTATGTAGATGTAATAGTTATGTAGATGTTATGTAGATGTAATAGGTATGTAGATGTAATAGTTATGTAGATGTTATGTAGATGTAATAGTTATGTAGATGTAATAGTTATGTAGATGTTATGTAGATGTAATAGTTATGTAGATGTAATAGTTATGTAGATGTTATGTAGATGTAATAGTTATGTAGATGTAATAGTTATGTAGATGTAATAGTTATGTAGATGTTATGTAGATGTAATAGTTATGTAGATGTAATAGTTATGTAGATGTAATAGTTATGTAGATGTTATGTAGATGTAATAGTTATGTAGATGTAATAGTTATGTAGATGTAATAGTTATGTAGATGTTATGTAGATGTAATAGTTATGTAGATGTAATAGTTATGTAGATGTTATGTAGATGTAATAGTTATGTAGATGTAATAGTTATGTAGATGTTATGTAGATGTAATAGTTATGTAGATGTAATAGGTATGTAGATGTAATAGTTATGTAGATGTTATGTAGATGTAATAGTTATGTAGATGTTATGTAGATGTAATAGTTATGTAGATGTAATAGTTATGTAGATGTTATGTAGATGTAATAGTTATGTAGATGTAATAGTTATGTAGATGTAATAGTTATGTAGATGTTATGTAGATGTAATAGTTATGTAGATGTAATAGTTATGTAGATGTTATGTAGATGTAATAGTTATGTAGATGTAATAGTTATGTAGATGTAATAGTTATGTAGATGTTATGTAGATGTAATAGTTATGTAGATGTAATAGTTATGTAGATGTAATAGTTATGTAGATGTTATGTAGATGTAATAGTTATGTAGATGTAATAGTTATGTAGATGTAATAGTTATGTAGATGTTATGTAGATGTAATAGTTATGTAGATGTTATGTAGATGTAATAGTTATGTAGATGTAATAGTTATGTAGATGTAATAGTTATGTAGATGTTATGTAGATGTTATGTAGATGTTATGTAGATGTAATAGTTATGTAGATGTAATAGTTATGTAGATGTAATAGTTATGTAGATGTTATGTAGATGTAATAGTTATGTAGATGTAATAGTTATGTAGATGTAATAGTTATGTAGATGTTATGTAGATGTAATAGTTATGTAGATGTAATAGTTATTTAGATGTAATAGTTATGTAGATGTTATGTAGATGTAATAGTTATGTAGATGTAATAGTTATGTAGATGTTATGTAGATGTAATAGTTATGTAGATGTAATAGTTATGTAGATGTTATGTAGATGTAATAGTTATGTAGATGTAATAGTTATGTAGATGTTATGTAGATGTAATAGTTATGTAGATGTAATAGTTATGTAGATGTAATAGTTATGTAGATGTTATGTAGATGTAATAGTTATGTAGATGTAATAGTTATGTAGATGTTATGTCGATGTAATAGTTATGTAGATGTAATAGTTATGTAGATGTTATGTCGATTCATAACCTATATAGATTTATTACGTATGTCGATTGATAACTTCACTTTGATCAAATCAAACTTTACCTTATGATTAGATTTGCATGTACAGTTGAAGTCGGATGTTTACATGCACCTTAGCCAAATACATTTAAACTCAGTTTTTCACAATTCCTGACATTTAATCCCAGTAAAAATACCCTGTTTTAGGTCAGTTAGGATCACCACTTTATTTTAATAATGTGAAAAGTCATAATAATAGTTGAGAGAATGATTTATTTCAGCTTTTTATTTCTTTAATCACATTCCCAGTGGGTCAGAAGTTTACACACACTCAATTAGTATTTGACAGCATTGCCTTTAAATTGTTTAATTTGGGTCAAACGTTTTGGGTAGCCTTCCACAATTATTTTGGTGAATATTGTCCCGTTCCTCCTGACAGAGCTGGTGTAACTGAGTCCACCTTGCTCTCGCACAACTTTGACGAGGGAACAGAAGAGGCCTTGCCTTCATGTATTGTTTGTGCCGTTCATCAGAGTCTACATGAGATTCGAGGAGGCAGAGGATGCGATGGGCCTATTGTGATTACACTACGGTGACTTAAGAGCCAGACATGGATAAACCAATGTTGTCAAATCTGTGTAATAGTTGACATTAGAACCAGTCCCATCTGTTTTGGTACCGTCTACTACTAGTGATTCATTACAGCATGCCAGATTATAGTACTGTCTACTACTAGTGATTCATTACAGTATGCCAGATTATAGTACTGTCTACTACTAGTGATTCATTACAGCATGCCAGATTATAGTACTGTCTACTACTAGTGATTCATTACAGTATGCCAGATTATAGTACTGTCTACTACTAGTGATTCATTACAGTATGCCAGATTATAGTACTGTCTACTACTAGTGATTTATTACAGTGTGCCAGATTATAGTACTGTCTACTACTAGTGATTCATTACAGTATGCCAGATTATAGTACTGTCTACTACTAGTGATTCATTACAGTATGCCAGATTATAGTACTGTCTACTACTAGTGATTCATTACAGTATGCCAGATTATAGTACTGTCTACTACTAGTGATTCATTACATTATGCCAGATTATAGTACTGTCTACTAATAGTGATTCATTACAGTATGCCATATTATAGTACTGTCTACTACTGGTGATTCATTACAGTATGCCAGATTATAGTGCCACATTAGAGTATGTCAGATTATAGTACTGTCTACAACACCATCATTCATTACAGTATGCTAGATTATAGTACTGTCTACTACTAGTGATTCATTACAGTATGCCAGATTATAGTACCATCTGTTTTGGTTCCATCTACTACTAGTGATTCATTACAGTATGCCAGATTATAGTACCATCTACTACTAGTGATTTATTACAGTATGACAGATTATAGTACCATCTACCACTTGTGATTCTTTACAGTATGCCAGAATATAGTTCTGTCTACTACTAGTGATTCATTACAGTATGCCCGATTATACTACTGTCTACTACTAGTGATTCATTACAGTATGCCAGATTATAGTACTGTCTACTACTAGTGATTCATTACAGTATGCCATATTATAGTACTGTCTACTAATAGTGATTCATTACAGTGTGCCAGATTATAGTACCACATTACAGTATATCAGATTCTAGTACTGCCTACTACTAGTGATTCATTACAGTATGCCAGATTACAGTACTGTCTACTACTAGTGATTCATTACAGTATGCCAGATTATAGTACTGTCTACTACTAGTGATTCATTACAGTATGCCAGAATATAGTACCACATTACAGTATATCAGATTCTAGTTCTGTCTACTACTAGTGATTCTTTAAAGTATGCCAGATTATAGTTATGTCTACTACTAGTGATTCATTACAGTATGCCAGATTATAGTACTGTCTACTACCAGTTATTCATTACAGTATGCCAGATTATAGTACTGTCTACTACTAGTGATTCATTACGGTATGCCAGATTATAGTACTGTCTACTACCAGTTATTCATTACAGTATGCCAGATTATAGTACCATCTGTTTTGGTACCATCTACTACTAGTGATTCATTACAGTATGCCAGATTATAGTACCATCTACTGCTAGTGATTTATTACAGTATTCCAGATTATAGTACCATCTACCACTCGTGATGCATTACAGTGTGCCAGATTATAGTTATGTCTACTACAAGTGAGTACTGTCTACTACTATGAAACAGTATGCCAGGTTATAGAGTAGTGTATGAAACAGTATGCCAGGTTATAGAGTAGTGTATGAAACAGTATGCCAGGTTATAGAGTAGTGTATGAAACAGTATGCCAGGTTATAGAGTAGTGTATGAAACAGTATGCCAGGTTATAGAGTAGTGTATGAAACAGTATGCCAGGTTATAGTGTAGTGTATGAAACAGTATGCCAGGTTATAGAGTAGTGTATGAAACAGTATGCCAGGTTATAGAGTAGTGTATGAAACAGTATGCCAGGTTATAGAGTAGTGTATGAAACAGTATGCCAGGTTATAGAGTAGTGTATGAAACAGTATGCCAGGTTATAGTGTAGTGTATGAAACAGTATGCCAGGTTATAGAGTAGTGTATGAAACAGTATGCCAGGTTATAGAGTAGTGTATGAAACAGTATGCCAGGTTATAGAGTAGTGTATGAAACAGTATGCCAGGTTATAGAGTAGTGTATGAAACAGTATGCCAGGTTATAGTGTAGTGTATGAAACAGTATGCCAGGTTATAGAGTAGTGTATGAAACAGTATGCCAGGTTATAGTGTATGAAACAGTATGCCAGGTTATAGTGTAGTGTATTAAACAGTATGCCAGGTTATAGTGTAGTGTATGAAACAGTATGCCAGGTTATAGAGTAGTGTATGAAACAGTATGCCAGGTTATAGTGTATGAAGCAGTATGCCAGGTTATAGAGTAGTGTATGAAACAGTATGCCAGGTTATAGTGTATGAAACAGTATGCCAGGTTATAGTGTATGAAACAGTATGCCAGGTTATAGAGTAGTGTATGAAACAGTATGCCAGGTTATAGAGTAGTGTATGAAACAGTATGCCAGGTTATAGTGTATGAAACAGTATGCCAGGTTATAGAGTAGTGTATGAAACAGTATGCCAGGTTATAGTGTAGTGTATGAAACAGTATGCCAGGTTATAGAGTATTGTATGAAACAGTATGCCAGGTTATAGTGTATGAAACAGTATGCCAGGTTATAGAGTAGTGTATGAAACAGTATGCCAGGTTATAGAGTAGTGTATGAAACAGTATGCCAGGTTATAGAGTAGTGTATGAAACAGTATGCCAGGTTATAGAGTAGTGTATGAAACAGTATGCCAGGTTATAGAGTAGTGTATGAAACAGTATGCCAGGTTATAGAGTAGTGTATTAAACAGTATGCCAGGTTATAGAGTAGTGTATGAAACAGTATGCCAGGTTATAGAGTAGTGTATGAAACAGTATGCCAGGTTATAGTGTATGAAACAGTATGCCAGGTTATAGAGTAGTGTATTAAACAGTATGCCAGGTTATAGTGTATGAAACAGTATGCCAGGTTATAGAGTAGTGTATGAAACAGTATGCCAGGTTATAGTGTATGAAACAGTATGCCAGGTTATAGAGTAGTGTATTAAACAGTATGCCAGGTTATAGAGTAGTGTATGAAACAGTATGCCAGGTTATAGAGTAGTGTATGAAACAGTATGCCAGGTTATAGAGTAGTGTATGAAACAGTATGCCAGGTTATAGTGTATGAAACAGTATGCCAGGTTATAGAGTAGTGTATGAAACAGTATGCCAGGTTATAGAATAGTGTATGAAACAGTATGTCAGGTTATAGATTAATGTATGAAACAGTATGCCAGGTTATAGAGTAGTGTATGAAACAGTATGCCAGGTTATAGTGTATGAAACAGTATGCCAGGTTATAGAGTAGTGTATGAAACAGTATGCCAGGTTATAGAGTAGTGTATGAAACAGTATGCCAGGTTATAGTGTATGAAACAGTATGCCAGGTTATAGAGTAGTGTATGAAACAGTATGCCAGGTTATAGTGTAGTGTATGAAACAGTATGCCAGGTTATAGAGTATTGTATGAAACAGTATGCCAGGTTATAGTGTATGAAACAGTATGCCAGGTTATAGAGTAGTGTATTAAACAGTATGCCAGGTTATAGAGTAGTGTATGAAACAGTATGCCAGGTTATAGAGTAGTGTATGAAACAGTATGCCAGGTTATAGAGTAGTGTATTAAACAGTATGCCAGGTTATAGAGTAGTGTATGAAACAGTATGCCAGGTTATAGAGTAGTGTATGAAACAGTATGCCAGGTTATAGTGTATGAAACAGTATGCCAGGTTATAGAGTAGTGTATTAAACAGTATGCCAGGTTATAGTGTATGAAACAGTATGCCAGGTTATAGAGTAGTGTATGAAACAGTATGCCAGGTTATAGTGTATGAAACAGTATGCCAGGTTATAGTGTATGAAACAGTATGCCAGGTTATAGAGTAGTGTATTAAACAGTATGCCAGGTTATAGAGTAGTGTATGAAACAGTATGCCAGGTTATAGAGTAGTGTATGAAACAGTATGCCAGGTTATAGAGTAGTGTATGAAACAGTATGCCAGGTTATAGAGTAGTGTATGAAACAGTATGCCAGGTTATAGTGTAGTGTATGAAACAGTATGCCAGGTTATAGAGTAGTGTATGAAACAGTATGCCAGGTTATAGAGTAGTGTATGAAACAGTATGTCAGGTTATAGATTAGTGTATGAAACAGTATGCCAGGTTATAGTGTATGAAACAGTATGCCAGGTTATAGAGTAGTGTATGAAACAGTATGCCAGGTTATAGAGTAGTGTATGAAACAGTATGCCAGGTTATAGTGTATGAAACAGTATGCCAGGTTATAGTGTAGTGTATGAAACAGTATGCCAGGTTATAGTGTAGTGTATGAAACAGTATGCCAGATTATAGAGTAGTGTATGAAACAGTATGCCAGGTTATAGTGTATGAAACAGTATGCCAGGTTATAGAGTAGTGTATGAAACAGTATGCCGGGTTATAGAGTAGTGTATTAAACAGTATGCCAGGTTATAGAGTAGTGTATGAAACAGTATGCCAGGTTATAGTGTATGAAACAGTATGCCAGGTTATAGAGTAGTGTATGAAACAGTATGCCAGGTTATAGAGTAGTGTATGAAACAGTATGCCAGGTTATAGTGTATGAAACAGTATGCCAGGTTATAGAGTAGTGTATGAAACAGTATGCCAGGTTATAGTGTAGTGTATTAAACAGTATGCCAGGTTATAGTGTAGTGTATGAAACAGTATGCCAGGTTATAGTGTAGTGTATGAAACAGTATGCCAGGTTATAGAGTAGTGTATGAAACAGTATGCCAGGTTATAGATTAGTGTATGAAACAGTATGCCAGGTTATAGAGTAGTGTATGAAACAGTATGCCAGGTTATATAGTAGTGTATGAAACAGTATGCCAGGTTATAGTGTAGTGTATGAAACAGTATGCCAGGTTATAGAGTAGTGTATGAAACAGTATGCCAGGTTATAGTGTATGAAACAGTATGCCAGGTTATAGTGTAGTGTATTAAACAGTATGCCAGGTTATAGTGTAGTGTATGAAACAGTATGCCAGGTTATAGAGTAGTGTATGAAACAGTATGCCAGGTTATAGTGTATGAAGCAGTATGCCAGGTTATAGAGTAGTGTATGAAACAGTATGCCAGGTTATAGTTTATGAAACAGTATGCCAGGTTATAGTGTATGAAACAGTATGCCAGGTTATAGAGTAGTGTATGAAACAGTATGCCAGGTTATAGAGTAGTGTATGAAACAGTATGCCAGGTTATAGTGTATGAAACAGTATGCCAGGTTATAGAGTAGTGTATGAAACAGTATGCCAGGTTATAGTGTAGTGTATGAAACAGTATGCCAGGTTATAGTGTATGAAACAGTATGCCAGGTTATAGAGTAGTGTATTAAACAGTATGCCAGGTTATAGAGTAGTGTATGAAACAGTATGCCAGGTTATAGAGTAGTGTATGAAACAGTATGCCAGGTTATAGAGTAGTGTATGAAACAGTATGCCAGGTTATAGAGTATTGTATGAAACAGTATGCCAGGTTATAGTGTATGAAACAGTATGCCAGGTTATAGAGTAGTGTATTAAACAGTATGCCAGGTTATAGAGTAGTGTATGAAACAGTATGCCAGGTTATAGAGTAGTGTATGAAACAGTATGCCAGGTTATAGAGTAGTGTATGAAACAGTATGCCAGGTTATAGAGTAGTGTATGAAACAGTATGCCAGGTTATAGAGTAGTGTATTAAACAGTATGCCAGGTTATAGAGTAGTGTATGAAACAGTATGCCAGGTTATAGAGTAGTGTATGAAACAGTATGCCAGGTTATAGTGTATGAAACAGTATGCCAGGTTATAGAGTAGTGTATTAAACAGTATGCCAGGTTATAGTGTATGAAACAGTATGCCAGGTTATAGAGTAGTGTATGAAACAGTATGCCAGGTTATAGTGTATGAAACAGTATGCCAGGTTATAGAGTAGTGTATTAAACAGTATGCCAGGTTATAGAGTAGTGTATGAAACAGTATGCCAGGTTATAGAGTAGTGTATGAAACAGTATGCCAGGTTATAGAGTAGTGTATGAAACAGTATGCCAGGTTATAGTGTAGTGTATGAAACAGTATGCCAGGTTATAGAGTAGTGTATGAAACAGTATGCCAGGTTATAGAGTAGTGTATGAAACAGTATGTCAGGTTATAGATTAGTGTATGAAACAGTATGCCAGGTTATAGAGTAGTGTATGAAACAGTATGCCAGGTTATAGAGTAGTGTATGAAACAGTATGTCAGGTTATAGATTAGTGTATGAAACAGTATGCCAGGTTATAGAGTAGTGTATGAAACAGTATGCCAGGTTATAGTGTATGAAACAGTATGCCAGGTTATAGAGTAGTGTATGAAACAGTATGCCAGGTTATAGAGTAGTGTATGAAACAGTATGCCAGGTTATAGTGTATGAAACAGTATGCCAGGTTATAGTGTAGTGTATGAAACAGTATGCCAGGTTATAGTGTAGTGTATGAAACAGTATGCCAGATTATAGAGTAGTGTATGAAACAGTATGCCAGGTTATAGTGTATGAAACAGTATGCCAGGTTATAGAGTAGTGTATGAAACAGTATGCCGGGTTATAGAGTAGTGTATTAAACAGTATGCCAGGTTATAGAGTAGTGTATGAAACAGTATGCCAGGTTATAGTGTATGAAACAGTATGCCAGGTTATAGAGTAGTGTATGAAACAGTATGCCAGGTTATAGAGTAGTGTATGAAACAGTATGCCAGGTTATAGTGTATGAAACAGTATGCCAGGTTATAGAGTAGTGTATGAAACAGTATGCCAGGTTATAGTGTAGTGTATTAAACAGTATGCCAGGTTATAGTGTAGTGTATGAAACAGTATGCCAGGTTATAGTGTAGTGTATGAAACAGTATGCCAGGTTATAGAGTAGTGTATGAAACAGTATGCCAGGTTATAGATTAGTGTATGAAACAGTATGCCAGGTTATAGAGTAGTGTATGAAACAGTATGCCAGGTTATATAGTAGTGTATGAAACAGTATGCCAGGTTATAGTGTAGTGTATGAAACAGTATGCCAGGTTATAGAGTAGTGTATGAAACAGTATGCCAGGTTATAGTGTATGAAACAGTATGCCAGGTTATAGAGTAGTGTATTAAACAGTATGCCAGGTTATAGTGTATGAAACAGTATGCCAGGTTATAGAGTAGTGTATGAAACAGTATGCCAGGTTATAGTGTATGAAACAGTATGCCAGGTTATAGTGTATGAAACAGTATGCCAGGTTATAGAGTAGTGTATTAAACAGTATGCCAGGTTATAGAGTAGTGTATGAAACAGTATGCCAGGTTATAGAGTAGTGTATGAAACAGTATGCCAGGTTATAGAGTAGTGTATGAAACAGTATGCCAGGTTATAGTGTAGTGTATGAAACAGTATGCCAGGTTATAGAGTAGTGTATGAAACAGTATGCCAGGTTATAGAGTAGTGTATGAAACAGTATGTCAGGTTATAGATTAGTGTATGAAACAGTATGCCAGGTTATAGAGTAGTGCATGAAACAGTATGCCAGGTTATAGTGTATGAAACAGTATGCCAGGTTATAGAGTAGTGTATGAAACAGTATGCCAGGTTATAGAGTAGTGTATGAAACAGTATGCCAGGTTATAGTGTATGAAACAGTATGCCAGGTTATAGTGTAGTGTATGAAACAGTATGCCAGGTTATAGTGTAGTGTATGAAACAGTATGCCAGATTATAGAGTAGTGTATGAAACAGTATGCCAGGTTATAGTGTATGAAACAGTATGCCAGGTTATAGAGTAGTGTATGAAACAGTATGCCGGGTTATAGAGTAGTGTATTAAACAGTATGCCAGGTTATAGAGTAGTGTATGAAACAGTATGCCAGGTTATAGTGTATGAAACAGTATGCCAGGTTATAGAGTAGTGTATGAAACAGTATGCCAGGTTATAGAGTAGTGTATGAAACAGTATGCCAGGTTATAGTGTATGAAACAGTATGCCAGGTTATAGAGTAGTGTATGAAACAGTATGCCAGGTTATAGTGTAGTGTATTAAACAGTATGCCAGGTTATAGTGTAGTGTATGAAACAGTATGCCAGGTTATAGTGTAGTGTATGAAACAGTATGCCAGGTTATAGAGTAGTGTATGAAACAGTATGCCAGGTTATAGATTAGTGTATGAAACAGTATGCCAGGTTATAGAGTAGTGTATGAAACAGTATGCCAGGTTATATAGTAGTGTATGAAACAGTATGCCAGGTTATAGTGTAGTGTATGAAACAGTATGCCAGGTTATAGAGTAGTGTATGAAACAGTATGCCAGGTTATAGTGTATGAAACAGTATGCCAGGTTATAGTGTAGTGTATTAAACAGTATGCCAGGTTATAGTGTAGTGTATGAAACAGTATGCCACGTTATAGAGTAGTGTATGAAACAGTATGCCAGGTTATAGTGTATGAAGCAGTATGCCAGGTTATAGAGTAGTGTATGAAACAGTATGCCAGGTTATAGTGTATGAAACAGTATGCCAGGTTATAGTGTATGAAACAGTATGCCAGGTTATAGAGTAGTGTATGAAACAGTATGCCAGGTTATAGAGTAGTGTATGAAACAGTATGCCAGGTTATAGTGTATGAAACAGTATGCCAGGTTATAGAGTAGTGTATGAAACAGTATGCCAGGTTATAGTGTAGTGTATGAAACAGTATGCCAGGTTATAGAGTAGTGTATGAAACAGTATGCCAGGTTATAGTGTATGAAACAGTATGCCAGGTTATAGAGTAGTGTATTAAACAGTATGCCAGGTTATAGAGTAGTGTATGAAACAGTATGCCAGGTTATAGAGTAGTGTATGAAACAGTATGCCAGGTTATAGAGTAGTGTATGAAACAGTATGCCAGGTTATAGAGTAGTGTATTAAACAGTATGCCAGGTTATAGAGTAGTGTATGAAACAGTATGCCAGGTTATAGAGTAGTGTATGAAACAGTATGCCAGGTTATAGTGTATGAAACAGTATGCCAGGTTATAGAGTAGTGTATTAAACAGTATGCCAGGTTATAGTGTATGAAACAGTATGCCAGGTTATAGAGTAGTGTATGAAACAGTATGCCAGGTTATTGTGTATGAAACAGTATGCCAGGTTATAGTGTATGAAACAGTATGCCAGGTTATAGAGTAGTGTATTAAACAGTATGCCAGGTTATAGAGTAGTGTATGAAACAGTATGCCAGGTTATAGAGTAGTGTATGAAACAGTATGCCAGGTTATAGAGTAGTGTATGAAACAGTATGCCAGGTTATAGAGTAGTGTATGAAACAGTATGCCAGGTTATAGAGTAGTGTATGAAACAGTATGCCAGGTTATAGAGTAGTGTATGAAACAGTATGCCAGGTTATAGTGTATGAAACAGTATGCCAGGTTATAGAGTAGTGTATGAAACAGTATGCCAGGTTATAGTGTAGTGTATTAAACAGTATGCCAGGTTATAGTGTAGTGTATGAAACAGTATGCCAGGTTATAGTGTAGTGTATGAAACAGTATGCCAGGTTATAGAGTAGTGTATGAAACAGTATGCCAGGTTATAGATTAGTGTATGAAACAGTATGCCAGGTTATAGAGTAGTGTATGAAACAGTATGCCAGGTTATATAGTAGTGTATGAAACAGTATGCCAGGTTATAGTGTAGTGTATGAAACAGTATGCCAGGTTATAGAGTAGTGTATGAAACAGTATGCCAGGTTATTGTGTATGAAACAGTATGCCAGGTTATAGTGTATGAAACAGTATGCCAGGTTATAGAGTAGTGTATTAAACAGTATGCCAGGTTATAGAGTAGTGTATGAAACAGTATGCCAGGTTATAGAGTAGTGTATGAAACAGTATGCCAGGTTATAGAGTAGTGTATGAAACAGTATGCCAGGTTATAGAGTAGTGTATGAAACAGTATGCCAGGTTATAGAGTAGTGTATGAAACAGTATGCCAGGTTATAGAGTAGTGTATGAAACAGTATGCCAGGTTATAGAGTAGTGTATGAAACAGTATGTCAGGTTATAGATTAGTGTATGAAACAGTATGCCAGGTTATAGAGTAGTGTATGAAACAGTATGCCAGGTTATATAGTAGTGTATGAAACAGTATGCCAGGTTATAGTGTAGTGTATGAAACAGTATGCCAGGTTATAGAGTAGTGTATGAAACAGCATGCCAGGTTATTGTGTATGAAACAGTATGCCAGGTTATAGTGTATGAAACAGTATGCCAGGTTATAGAGTAGTGTATTAAACAGTATGCCAGGTTATAGAGTAGTGTATGAAACAGTATGCCAGGTTATAGAGTAGTGTATGAAACAGTATGCCAGGTTATAGAGTAGTGTATGAAACAGTATGCCAGGTTATAGAGTAGTGTATGAAACAGTATGCCAGGTTATAGAGTAGTGTATGAAACAGTATGCCAGGTTATAGAGTAGTGTATGAAACAGTATGCCAGGTTATAGAGTAGTGTATGAAACAGTATGTCAGGTTATAGATTAGTGTATGAAACAGTATGCCAGGTTATAGAGTAGTGTATGAAACAGTATGCCAGGTTATAGTGTATGAAACAGTATGCCAGGTTATAGAGTAGTGTATGAAACAGTATGCCAGGTTATAGAGTAGTGTATGAAACAGTATGCCAGGTTATAGTGTATGAAACAGTATGCCAGGTTATAGTGTAGTGTATGAAACAGTATGCCAGGTTATAGTGTAGTGTATTAAACAGTATGCCAGGTTATAGTGTAGTGTATGAAACAGTATGCCAGGTTATAGTGTATGAAACAGTATGCCAGGTTATAGTGTAGTGTATGAAACAGTATGCCAGGTTATAGAGTAGTGTATTAAACAGTATGCCAGGTTATAGAGTAGTGTATGAAACAGTATGCCAGGTTATAGTGTATGAAACAGTTTGCCAGGTTATAGTGTAGTGTATGAAACAGTATGCCAGGTTATAGAGTAGTGTATTAAACAGTATGCCAGGTTACAGAGTAGTATATGAAACAGTATGCCAGGTTATAGAGTAGTGTATGAAACAGTATGCCAGGTTATAGTGTATGAAACAGTATGCCAGGTTATAGTGTAGTGTATGAAACAGTATGCCAGGTTATAGTGTATGAAGCAGCATGCCAGGTTATAGTGTAGTGTATTAAACAGTATGCCAGGTTATAGTGTAGTGTATGAAACAGTATGCCAGGTTATAGAGTAGTGTATGAAACAGTATGCCAGGTTATAGTGTATGAAACAGTATGCCAGGTTATAGAGTAGTGTATGAAACAGTATGCCAGGTTATAGAGTAGTGTATTAAACAGTATGCCAGGTTATAGAGTAGTGTATGAAACAGTATGCCAGGTTATAGAGTAGTGTATGAAACAGTATGCCAGGTTATAGAGTAGTGTATGAAACAGTATGCCAGGTTATAGTGTATGAAACAGTATGCCAGGTTATAGAGTAGTGTATGAAACAGTATGCCAGGTTATAGTGTAGTGTATTAAACAGTATGCCAGGTTATAGTGTAGTGTATGAAACAGTATGCCAGGTTATAGTGTAGTGTATGAAACAGTATGCCAGGTTATAGTGTAGTGTATGAAACAGTATGCCAGGTTATAGAGTAGTGTATGAAACAGTATGCCAGGTTATAGAGTAGTGTATGAAACAGTATGCCAGGTTATAGTGTATTAAACAGTATGCCAGGTTATAGAGTAGTGTATTAAACAGTATGCCAGGTTATAGAGTAGTGTATGACACAGTATGCCAGGTTATAGTGTATGAAACAGTATGCCAGGTTATAGTGTATTGTATTAAACAGTATGCCAGGTTATAGTGTAGTGTATGAAACAGTATGCCAGGTTATAGTGTATGAAACAGTATGCCAGGTTATAGAGTAGTGTATGAAACAGTATGCCAGGTTATAGTGTATGAAACAGTATGCCAGGTTATAGAGTAGTGTATGAAACAGTATGCCAGGTTATAGTTTATGAAACAGTATGCCAGGTTATAGAGTAGTGTATGAAACAGTATGCCAGGTTATAGTGTAGTGTATGAAACAGTATGCCAGGTTATAGTGTAGTGTATGAAACAGTATGCCAGGTTATAGTGTAGTGTATGAAACAGTATGCCAGGTTATAGTGTATGAAACAGTATGCCAGGTTATAGTGTAGTGTATGAAACAGTATGCCAGGTTATAGTGTATGAAACAGTATGCCAGGTTATAGTGTAGTGTATGAAACAGTATGCCAGGTTATAGAGTAGTGTATGAAACAGTATGCCAGGTTATAGTGTAGTGTATGAAACAGTATGCCAGGTTATAGTGTATGAAACAGTATGCCAGGTTATAGTGTATGAAACAGTATGCCAGGTTATAGTGTAGTGTATGAAACAGTATGCCAGGTTATAGAGTAGTGTATGAAACAGTATGCCAGGTTATAGAGTAGTGTATGAAACAGTATGCCAGGTTATAGTGTATGAAACAGTATGCCAGGTTATAGAGTAGTGTATGAAACAGTATGCCAGGTTATAGTGTAGTGTATGAAACAGTATGCCAGGTTATAGAGTAGTGTATGAAACAGTATGCCAGGTTATAGAGTAGTGTATTAAACAGTATGCCAGGTTATAGAGTAGTGTATGAAACAGTATGCCAGGTTATAGAGTAGTGTATGAAACAGTATGCCAGGTTATAGAGTAGTGTATTAAACAGTATGCCAGGTTATAGAGTAGTGTATGAAACAGTATGCCAGGTTATAGAGTAGTGTATGAAACAGTATGCCAGGTTATAGTGTATGAAACAGTATGCCAGGTTATAGAGTAGTGTATTAAACAGTATGCCAGGTTATAGTGTATGAAACAGTATGCCAGGTTATAGAGTAGTGTATGAAACAGTATGCCAGGTTATTGTGTATGAAACAGTATGCCAGGTTATAGTGTATGAAACAGTATGCCAGGTTATAGAGTAGTGTATTAAACAGTATGCCAGGTTATAGAGTAGTGTATGAAACAGTATGCCAGGTTATAGAGTAGTGTATGAAACAGTATGCCAGGTTATAGTGTATGAAACAGTATGCCAGGTTATAGAGTAGTGTATTAAACAGTATGCCAGGTTATAGTGTATGAAACAGTATGCCAGGTTATAGAGTAGTGTATGAAACAGTATGCCAGGTTATTGTGTATGAAACAGTATGCCAGGTTATAGTGTATGAAACAGTATGCCAGGTTATAGAGTAGTGTATTAAACAGTATGCCAGGTTATAGAGTAGTGTATGAAACAGTATGCCAGGTTATAGAGTAGTGTATGAAACAGTATGCCAGGTTATAGAGTAGTGTATGAAACAGTATGCCAGGTTATAGAGTAGTGTATGAAACAGTATGCCAGGTTATAGAGTAGTGTATGAAACAGTATGCCAGGTTATAGAGTAGTGTATGAAACAGTATGCCAGGTTATAGAGTAGTGTATGAAACAGTATGTCAGGTTATAGATTAGTGTATGAAACAGTATGCCAGGTTATAGAGTAGTGTATGAAACAGTATGCCAGGTTATAGTGTATGAAACAGTATGCCAGGTTATAGAGTAGTGTATGAAACAGTATGCCAGGTTATAGAGTAGTGTATGAAACAGTATGCCAGGTTATAGTGTATGAAACAGTATGCCAGGTTATAGTGTAGTGTATGAAACAGTATGCCAGGTTATAGTGTAGTGTATTAAACAGTATGCCAGGTTATAGTGTAGTGTATGAAACAGTATGCCAGGTTATAGTGTATGAAACAGTATGCCAGGTTATAGTGTATGAAACAGTATGCCAGGTTATAGAGTAGTGTATTAAACAGTATGCCAGGTTACAGAGTAGTGTATGAAACAGTATGCCAGGTTATAGTGTATGAAACAGTATGCCAGGTTATAGAGTAGTGTATGAAACAGTATGCCAGGTTATAGTGTATGAAACAGTATGCCAGGTTATAGTGTAGTGTATGAAACAGTATGCCAGTTTATAGTGTATGAAACAGTATGCCAGGTTATAGTGTAGTGTATGAAACAGTATGCCAGGTTGTAGTGTAGTGTATGAAACAGTATGCCAGGTTATAGAGTAGTGTATGAAACAGTATGCCAGGTTATAGTGTATGAAACAGTATGCCAGGTTATAGAGTAGTGTATGAAACAGTATGCCAGGTTATAGAGTAGTGTATTAAACAGTATGCCAGGTTATAGAGTAGTGTATGAAACAGTATGCCAGGTTATAGTGTATGAAACAGTATGCCAGGTTATAGAGTAGTGTATGAAACAGTATGCCAGGTTATAGAGTAGTGTATGAAACAGTATGCCAGGTTATAGTGTATGAAACAGTATGCCAGGTTATAGAGTAGTGTATGAAACAGTATGCCAGGTTATAGTGTAGTGTATTAAACAGTATGCCAGGTTATAGTGTAGTGTATGAAACAGTATGCCAGGTTATAGTGTAGTGTATGAAACAGTATGCCAGGTTATAGTGTAGTGTATGAAACAGTATGCCAGGTTATAGAGTAGTGTATGAAACAGTATGCCAGGTTATAGTGTATTAAACAGTATGCCAGGTTATAGAGTAGTGTATGAAACAGTATGCCAGGTTATAGTGTATTAAACAGTATGCCAGGTTATAGAGTAGTGTCTTAAACAGTATGCCAGGTTATAGAGTAGTGTATGACACAGTATGCCAGGTTATAGTGTATGAAACAGTATGCCAGGTTTTAGAGTAGTGTATGAAACAGTATGCCAGGTTATAGTGTATTAAACAGTATGCCAGGTTATAGAGTAGTGTATTAAACAGTATGCCAGGTTATAGAGTAGTGTATGACACAGTATGCCAGGTTATAGTGTATGAAACAGTATGCCAGGTTATAGTGTAGTGTATTAAACAGTATGCCAGGTTATAGTGTAGTGTATGAAACAGTATGCCAGGTTATAGTGTATGAAACAGTATGCCAGGTTATAGAGTAGTGTATGAAACAGTATGCCAGGTTATAGTGTATGAAACAGTATGCCAGGTTATAGAGTAGTGTATGAAACAGTATGCCAGGTTATAGTGTAGTGTATGAAACAGTATGCCAGGTTATAGTGTAGTGTATGAAACAGTATGCCAGGTTATAGTGTATGAAACAGTATGCCAGGTTATAGTGTAGTGTATTAAACAGTATGCCAGGTTATAGTGTAGTGTATGAAACAGTATGCCAGGTTATAGTGTATGAAACAGTATGCCAGGTTATAGAGTAGTGTATGAAACAGTATGCCAGGTTATAGTGTATGAAACAGTATGCCAGGTTATAGAGTAGTGTATGAAACAGTATGCCAGGTTATAGTGTAGTGTATGAAACAGTATGCCAGGTTATAGTGTAGTGTATGAAACAGTATGCCAGGTTATAGTGTAGTGTATGAAACAGTATGCCAGGTTATAGTGTATGAAACAGTATGCCAGGTTATAGTGTAGTGTATGAAACAGTATGCCAGGTTATAGAGTAGTGTATGAAACAGTATGCCAGGTTATAGTGTAGTGTATGAAACAGTATGCCAGGTTATAGTGTAGTGTATGAAACAGTATGCCAGGTTATAGTGTATGAAACAGTATGCCAGGTTATAGTGTAGTGTATGAAACAGTATGCCAGGTTATAGTGTAGTGTATGAAACAGTATGCCAGGTTATAGTGTAGTGTATGAAACAGTATGCCAGGTTATAGAGTAGTGTATGAAACAGTATGCCAGGTTATAGAGTAGTGTATGAAACATTATGCCAGGTTATAGTGTATGAAACAGTATGCCAGGTTATAGAGTAGTGTATGAAACAGTATGCCAGGTTATAGAGTAGTGTATGAAACATTATGCCAGGTTATAGTGTATGAAACAGTATGCCAGGTTATAGAGTAGTGTATTAAACACAGCCGTCAGATCAATTGATCAGTTACATCTGAATACTGAAGGTCAATTGGTAAAAGCCAATAAAAAACAGTGTCTGCATTTGTAATGACAATCGATGAAGTGGCGAATTATTTAATTTTTTTCTATATTTTTTTACAACACAATACAGATCACTGCATAATGAACCACCTGCAGTATTGACAAGGCATTCACATCAATGAGGAGACAAGGCACATTAGCAAGCAGGCATGTCAGCCTCATTTCACAGGCTGTTGATCAGGTTAGCCTCACATCACAGGCTGTTGTGTGATGACCAAGGTGTTTTCTGTTCTGTGTGATACACACAAGGGTTTATGCATGAACACACACACACACACACACACACACACACACACACACTTGCCTCCCCCTTCTCTCTTCCACCAAACCACCCCCTCAGTCTCTGGACTGATGTTTGACCTTGAGCTCCAGTAATTGTCAGCCATTTCCATGACGGCCTCCACCCCTGCTGAGGCTGACTGAAACAGAGTCCCAGTGATGTATTGTGTTAAACATGGACTTTGAAGATGAGCTATGGGGATAAGTGAACACATTGGACACATCCGTGACTATATAATAGACTGTCGCTTTTTCCCTCTTTCTCCCTCGCTCTGTGTTCTTCTCACACCTCTCATCCCTCCTCTCCTCCTCCTATCTTCCTCCCTCTCCACCTCCATACCCTCCCTCTCCCCCTCCCTATCCTCCCTCTCCCCTTCCCTATCCCTCTTCTTCCCTCATCCCTCACCTCCTCTCCCCCTTCCCCTCTTTTCCCACACCATCTGCCCCCTCCTCTCCCCCTCCCTCTTCCCATTCCTCCCTCTCCCCCTCCCTATCCTCCCTCTTCCCCTTACCTATCCCTCTTCTTCCCTCATCCCTCACCTCCTCTCCCCCTCCCCTCTTTTCCCACACCATCTGCCCCCTCCTCTCACCCTCCCTCTTCCCATTCCTCTCCTCTCTCCTCTCCCTTCCTCCCCTTCATCCCCCCCCCCCCCCCCCCCTCTCCTCCCCTGTTCCTCAGCTCAGTGTGGGGGTGATCTGAAGGCTCCTAGTGGAATCATCCTGTCCCCTGGTTGGCCAGAGCTCTATAAGGAGGCCCTTAACTGTGAGTGGGTCATCGAGGCTCCGCCAGGATACCCCATCAAGATCGTGTTTGATAAGTAAGTCAGGACACAACACTGTCTTCTTTTCTTTTCCTATCTCTACCCTTACGATCATTCATTCTGCCTCTCTCTCTCTCTCTCTCTCTCTCTCTCTCGATGTCTCTCTCTCTCTCTCTCTCTCTCTCTCTCTTCCATCTTCTCCTACATTATTGTACTGTGTATTACTCTCTCTCTCTCTCTCTCTCCCTCTCTCTCTCTCTCTCTCTCTCTCTCTCAGGGCTCTAAAGTGTGACCATATTGCTCCTAAATATTTTGATGCGACCTGGATTTGTCTTATTTGGGGGCACCGCTGCGCCTGTAAAATAATCACCCATATAATAATTGTTACTAATGATCAGGCTTCGTTCTTCCGCAGCATCCGAGCGCCATAGAGTCCTCTACCTCCCGTGGCAGCTTGCTTCCACTTTCCAGGCCACACATACTAAGCGTCACCTCCCTGTCACTCAAGCATCTTTCCTCCAGGCTTATTCTCTCAGCTGTACAACACACTGTTCCAAAACAAGAACGATGCTGCTTTCCACGTTGCTTCTGAATATGAATCCAGACGTTTTCTCTATTCTACTATTAGTTGGGAAACACTGACCAGTACTTAGTTTTTACCCTGCCGTAACTCCTATCTAGCTGTTTCATATCATACCTGCTGACCCATTGGTTGTTCCCTCATATTCCTGCTAACCCATTGGTTGTTCCCTCAGAATCCTGCTAACCCATTGGTTGTTCCCTCAGAATCCTGCTAACCCATTGGTTATTCCATCAGATTCCTGCTAACCCATTGCTTGTTCCCTCAGAATCCTGCTAACCCAATGGTTGTTCCCTCAGAATCCTGCTAACCCATTGGTTATTCCATCAGATTCCTGCTAACCCATTGCCCATTGCAACCCATTGCCTTACCTTGCTTCCCTCTCTGTTTGAGCAGGCTAAACTAGCTTGCATAGCATCCCTCTCTGTTTGAGCAGGCTAAACTAGATAGCATAGCTTCCCTCTCTGTTTGAGCAGGCTAAACTAGATAGCATAGCTTCCCTCTCTGTTTGAGCAGGCTAAACTAGCTAACCTTGCTTCCCCCTCTGTTTGAGCAGGATAAACTAGCTTTCATAGCATCCCTCTCTGTTTGAGCAGGCTAAACTAGCTAGCATATCATCCCTCTCTGTTTGAGCAGGCTAAACTAGCTAGCATAGCATCCCTCTCTGTTTGAGCAGGCTAAACTAGATAGCATAGCTTCCCTCTCTGTTTGAGCAGGCTAAACTAGCTAACCTTGCTTCCCCCTCTGTTTGAGCAGGATAAACTAGCTTTCATAGCATCCCTCTCTGTTTGAGCAGGCTAAACTAGCTAGCATAGCATCCCTCTCTGTTTGAGCAGGCTAAACTAGCTAGCATAGCTTCCCTCTGTTTGAGCAGGCTAAACTAGCTAGCATAGTATCCCTCTCTGTTTGAGCAGGCTATACTAGCTAGTATAGCTTCCCTCTATGTTTGAGCAGGCTAAACTAGCTAGCATAGCATCCCTCTCTGTTTGAGCAGGCTAAACTAGCTAGCATAGCATCCCTCTCTGTTTGAGCAGGCTAAACTAGCTAGCATAGCATCCCTCTCTGTTTGAGCAGGCTAAACTAGCTAGCTGCTAGTAAGTGAATGTGAAGTGAAAAAAATTAGAATATACAGCTTAATCTCTCTCTCTATTTTTCTCTTGCTTCTCCTTCAGTTTAAAAATATATATATATATAATTTGTTCAAAACTGTTCAACTATTGTCTTTCTCTCTTTGAATCAGATACTCACCACATTGTATGCACTGCAGTGGTAGCTAGTTGTAGCTTATGCTTTCAGTACTCGATTCATTCTCTGATCTTTTGATTGGGTGGAAAACATGTCAGTTCATGCTGTAAGAGCTCTGATAGGTTGGAGGATGTCCTCCAGAAGTTGTCATAATTACTGTGTAAGTCTAAAGAAGAGGATGAAAACCATGAGCTTCCTAGGTTTTGTATTGAAGTCAATGTACCTAGAGGAGGATGGAAGCTATCTGTCCTTCGGCTACACCATGGTGCTACCCTACAGAGTGCTGTTGAGGCTGCTGTAGACCTTCTTTACAAAACACTGTGTTTTAATCAATTATTTGGTTACATGAATATATTTAGCATCTCTTTTTTAAAGATTCACAATTTTTTTTTTTAAATGAATTTCACTGAGGAGGATGGTCCCACAGATTCCTGTTAATCCATTGGATGTTCCCCAGATACTTGTTAAAACATTGGTTATTCTCCCAGATTCCTGTTAACCAATTGGTTGTTCCCCCAGATTGCTGTTCCTCCATTAGTTGTCCAATCGATTGCTGTTCACCCATTGGTTGTTCTCCCAGATTCCTGTTAACCCATTGGTTGTTCCCCCAGGTTTCGTACTGAGGTAAACTATGACGTGCTGGAGGTGCGTGATGGGCGGTTCCCCTCGTCACCTCTGATTGGTAGCTACCAGGGTACCCAGGTGCCCCAGTTCCTCATCAGCACCTCCAACTTCCTGTTCCTCCTCTTCTCCACTGACAAAAGCCACTCGGACATCGGCTTCCGCATCCACTATGAGAGTAAGACTTTGTGTTTTTCTAGAACCAGTAGACATTGCTGGGTCCAGAGCAACCATTAGAGGAACTCTGAAATGCTCCCTACCTTCCTCTCCTCACAGACAAAAAAAATCATATTATGTTCCAGATTAGTTTGCTTGGCTTGACACAGAGCCCATCATTACAAATTATTGGTTTTGCTATTCCACTGTCAAAGTCATGCCAGGTCCCTGACTGAGCTATAATCATGCCAGGTCCCAGACTGAGCGATAATCATGCCAGGTCCCTGACTGAGCTATAATCATGCCAGGTCCCTGACTGAGCTATAATCATGCCAGGTCCCTGACTGAGCCAGTGATAGGTGATATTAATGAGGTGGTATTAATGAGGTGGTATTAATGAGGTGGTATTCCTGAGGTGGTATTCCTGAGTTGGTATTCCTGAGGTGATATTAATGAGGTGGTATTAATGAGGTGGTATTCCTGAGGCGGTGTTCCTGAGGTGGAATTAATGAGGTGATATTAATGTGATATTAATGAGGTGGTATTAATGAGGTGGTATTCATGAGGTGATATTCATGAGGTGGTATTAATGAGGTGATATTAATGAGGTGATATTAATGAGGTGATATTCACGAGGTGGTATTAATGAGGTGATATTCATGAGGTGGTATTAATGAGGTGATATTCATGAGGTGGTGTTCCTGAGGTGGTATTAAAACCATCATCACTCCCTTTTCTCTATGCAGACATCTCAATCACAACATCCATATGTATTTAATAACTACAGGGTTAATTATATTGTAAGATGTTGCACATCGTCAGAAAACACACAGGTGCACATCGTCAGAAAACACACAGGGGCACATCGTCAGAAAACACACAGGGGCACATCGTCAGAAAACACACAGGGGCACATCGTCAGAAAACACACAGGGGCACATCGTCAGAAAACACACAAGTGCACATCGTCAGAAAACACACAGGTGCACATCGTCAGAAAACACACAGGGGCACATCGTCAGAAAACACACAGGTTTAAAACGATTTTAAAAACATCATCGTTTTTTTTTTATCAACTCTCACCTTGTCATCAAAAGACGATGCAAACACACAATGGTGTTTTTAAAATCTTTTAAACCTGTGTGACTCAACATTAGTAACCCTTCGTCACAGCAGCAGTCTCTGCTTTAATAATTCACCGTGGCAACTGCACCACTCAGACAGAAACAGGACATGGTGTGTGGGGCAGAAACAGGGTAGGGTGTGTGGGACAGAAACAGGGTAGGGTGTGTGGGGGAGAAACAGGACATGGTGTGTGGGACAGAAACAGGGTAGGGTGTGTGGGACAGAAACAGGGTAGGGTGTGTGGGGGAGAAACAGGGCAGGGTGTGTGGGGCAGAAACAGGGTAGGGTGTGTGGGGGAGAAACAGGGTAGGGTGTGTGGGGCAGAAACAGGGTAGGGTGTGTGGGGGAGAAACAGGGTAGGGTGTGTGGGGCAGAAACAGGGTAGGGTGTGTGGGGGAGAAACAGGGTAG